>NC_142938.1:15496467-15503967 GCF_046866305.1 Octopus bimaculoides
ATGGAGAATATATTATACCAAAACACATTTCCATTTCCCGCTTTTTGTTTTATTCAATTCTGCAAAACCTGTTTTCTATATTCTCAATTTGATGTTTTGATTTACAAACAACAGTAACTATTGATTGCGATAATGGAATAAACAGATGTGTTTGAAGAGGAAACAGCTGGGATTTACTGTAAGTACCTCAATCATATATTTTTATTCTTTTCTTCTTTTTTCTTCTTTTCCCTTTTTCTCTTTTTCTTTTTTCTTCTTTCTTACTTTTTTCTTCTTTCTTACTTTTTTCTTCTTTCTTACTTTTTTCTTCTTTCTTACTTTTTTCTTCTTTCTTACTTTTTTCTTCTTTCTTACTTTTTTCTTCTTTCTTACTTTTTTCTTCTTTTTTCTCCTATTTCTCCTTTTCCCCCCTTTCCCAATTTTCTCTCCTTTATATATAGGACTAAAAATTCATCCCGTCCGGAGATTGAACGTACTAAGAAAGATTTAATAAAATTCTTCAAAAATTTTAATTTAAATATAGTGTTTGAAATAAATAATAAGATAGCTAATTTTTCAAACGTCACACTTAATTTTAAAACTAATCTTCATTATCCATATAGAAGACCAAACCGAACCCTTCAGTACCTAAAAGTTCTTTCTAATCATCCTAGGTCAACCATCGATGGTATGGTAACGGCTATCTCAATTAGAATCTCAAATTTATCGGCGAACGAGGAGATATTCAACACTCACGCTCCGTATTATAATCAAGCCCTAAAGTTAAGTGGTTTTTAAAAATAAATATTTTACATCCCTGATACAATTCTTAAGACCAAAATTGCAAATACCTTGAATGGAACTGGCTCACAATCTAGTTATACGACCCCAATTTAGATCAACCAATTAGACATAAGAAAAAACACTGTACGAATGAGGCCCGAATTAATAACATGCCATTTGGGAATTCACATAAATATAAACCCTATATCCGCAACCAATCTAATCAGACCAAATACTCAAAATCTTGGAAACGTGAAATTATATGGTTTTACCCCTCACTTTTCTCTTCAGGTCAAATCTTTACCCAAATTGTTTTTTAAAATATTGAAGGAAAACTTTCCCAAAAATCATAAATATTATCCAGTTTTTAATAAATCCTCAGTGAAATTGTTGTACTCCACTACTCCGAATTTAGGTTCGATCATAGCGTCCATCAATAGATGTAAACTCAGCCTTAAGAAATCTTCCCACGCAGATCTTTATAATGAACTCTATAGCTCCAAAATTGACACTAGCTCTAACATAAACATTACGCCAGGTCAACCCCTGACAGTCGGGGGTGACTTAATCTTTAGTAATCGGAAAATTAATACCGATGCGGGTGGGACATGTAATTATCGAATTAGGAAGTCGTGTCCGCTCTCCGTATCCTGTTTACGTAATAACGTAGTATATAGGTGTTGTGTCGAAATCCTCGTTTATATAGGAAGCACTGTAGACTTTAAATGTCGATGTAGGGCCATTTGAACTCTTTTACTAACGCAAAATATAAATCTTCTACAACGCTAGCTTCGAATATACAAAAACTTAAACTAAAAAATAAACAATACTCATTATCTTGGTGTGTAAAAGCGGAAGCACCCACTAATAATACAATTACGTGTGTATGTAAATTGTGTATTAGAGAGCCCATGAATATTCTTCGTCGATATGCGAGTTAATTTGATCCCGAAGTCCACTCGCAAAGCAGAGCAATAATTTCCCATAGTAAAAATGTTATAAACCGTAATTCGTTCCCAGAAAAATATTTTGCCTATAAAATTTATAATAGTCGCAAATAAATGGCAATAAAGCAACAGAAGAATGTAAAGAATGTTTTATGTAAAGGTAAAATGACTGTCAAGATCATTTATAATTAAAAAAAATTATTATTACAAACGTTTTTTTAATCACTTTCACTCGCACTAGTTTAGACATGATCACCGATTCACAAACACTCGTAGACGTACTCGCAGATTTCTTTTTTAAAAACTAGTCTAGAGTTGTTTACTTAGAAGAAGCTTTTTTCCGCTCTCTATAAATTTCTCGGTAATACGCGGAAGCATTTGTTATATTAATAGCAACTTTTGCACTTTGTTCAAAATTTGGATCTTGTGCATGAAAAATTTATTATAAAATAAAACTCGTAAACCCGGTGTCTCGTAAAGCAGGTCCTCTTAAAGTGAGGTGTTACTGTACATATATATACATTTAAATAATAAACACAAAATCGATATATGTTGGTACTAAATACACGCGTGATTGAAAATATACATCTGAATTCACAGCAAAACAAGATATTTATTCACTGATAGTGCCCAATAAGAAATTTAAAAGTCATTAACTTCAGCTACAACACCACAGTCAACGTACAAGGAAGAGAACGTAATTGAAGAATCGATATATATATATATATATATATATATATATATATATATATATATATATATATATCATGTTAAATTAATCAAAATCTATCAACTCCAACATTTTTGATTATCTCCCTTATACCGGAAAAAATCCCTGATTACTTTCCCCTATCTAGAGCTCCATATTTTACACCAGAGCGAAGACATGTTACGATACAAGTAGAGAAATTTGAAAAGAAAATACGAAACCGGTTATTTCTCCAAAAACAATGTTTCTATACTCAAAATTTTATAACATTTTTCTAACATAACGATTTAAATATATACTTTAACCATATAACACAAGCCTTCTGTAGTTTTTTCACTCTTGTTTATCTTTTATATATATGTGTGTGTGTGTGTGTGTGTGTGTGTGTGTGTGTGTGTGTATACATATATGCATACACACACACACACACACACACACACACACACACACACACATATATATATATATATATATATATATATATATATAAACCAGATATGTTTATAACCATCGTAATCCGGGACAAAATGTTGTTTCGATGTGTTGTGGCATATATCATCAGTCTAGGACGAAGAAAAATGAATTATGATAGTAAGCTTCTATTTATATGCATGTATGTGTATGAACGAACGGATGGATGGATGGATATATCTATATAATCATATATGACTAAATTTCATTTCCATTTGTTTCCGGTTCATAATATGTGCTCCTATATACGGAAATAGTATGATGTTCCGGCTTATGATAAGATATATACATGCTTAATATGTATGTGCGTGTAAGTGTGAGCGTACTTGTATATATATGGATTAATTATATATAAACATATATATATATATATATATATATATATATATATATATATATATATATATATATATATATATATATATATATATATATATTGAGAAGATACATTCTCTCATATCTTCTCAAAATGTATCACTTTAACTTGGTATCTCTACCTGTAAAACGGCTGTGATATCTTGTTTTTTAGTGTAATTTTGCTACCTCTGGTAACTATTAACGTATTTAAATTATCGAAAGTTTTAATAACTGAAATAATATTAATATATACATAAACTTATATATATATATATATATATATATATATATATATATATATATATATATACACACACATATAAAAATATCCTGTTGATGTAATTGAAATTCCAATGAAGGAGTCTTGGATCTAGGTTAGAAACTGGCTCTTTCTCTATTGGCAAGAATTCATGAAATAAAGCTAAATAATAACATACATACATATATACATACATACATATGGTGCAATTTTTTTTTTAATTGCGTAAAGATGTAAAAAAAAAATACAAACAAAATGAACGTGTATTAGGTTAACGCTCAGAAAAATTGGGAGAAGTCTTTAACGTTTCGAGTCTTCGCACTTCTAAGGATAGATGAGAAGAGAGAAAAGGGAGAAAAGAGTTAGTGTGTCTCAAGTAGACGGCGGATTTCCGCATAGTTTCCGTCTACCAAATTCACATTGGTCGGCCCGGTGTTATGATGCTATTATAGAAGACACTTGCCCATGGTTGCTGTACAGTGAGAACGAACTTAAAAGAACCTCGTTGCAAATCGAACTTTTTAACCACACAGCCATTCCTACGCCTATATACTGATGATACCAGGCGAACATTCGCCTTTTAATCCTCGATTGTAGGATGGTTTCGTTGCACTTTGGCTCTAACGAGAACCTAACCAATAAAGATAATGATCTTTAACGACTGTGAGACAGGGACGTTCAACTTATTTGGAGCGTCACATATTTTACGGACTCGCATACTTTTACTCGGAATAACATTGATAATTGTGCAGACGTCACTTTTACTTCAGTTACAACTAGACAGTGCAACATATTGACATATCTACGTATGTGTGTGTTTGTGCATTTCTTATTTTACTCCTCCCTCCCTCCCTCCCTCCCTCCCTCTCTCTCTTTCTTTCACTCTGCATATTCATCTATGTGTGTGTATGTGTGTGTGTATGTGTCTGCATACGCGTGCGTGTGCGTATGTGTGTGTATATATATATATTTATATATATGTATATGTATGTGTATATATATGTATATATATATATATTTATATATATGTATATGTATGTATATATATATATATATATATATATATATATATATATATATATATGCATATATATATATATATATATATATATATATATATATATATATATATATATTTATATATATATATATATATATATATATATATATATATATATATATATATATATATATATGCATATATATATATACACACACATATATATATATATATATATATATATATATATATATATATATATATATATATATATATATATATATATATGCATATATATATGCACATGTAGATGTAAGTATGTACATATATGTGTGTATACATGTATATATATTCTTTGTATTATTACATTATTGAACGCACACGTCCTTTTTTGCAAGTAAGTCTATATATATATATATATATATATATATATATATATATATATATATATATATATATATATATATATATATATATATATATATATATACTCGCGAGCGCGCACATACTTCAGACTATTGCAGAAAGAGAAAAAGAAAGTAAATGAAGAGAGAAAAGAAAGCAAGAAAGCAAGAAAGAAAGGACAGAAAGAAAAAGAAAAAAAAAGGAAAGAAAAACGAAAAGAAAAGAAACGCATTCCTGAGTCATGACAGACAGAACCGTTAATAAAACCACAACATCACGTCAAAAGCAATGTCAGAGAGAAATGGTTATAAATTACGGATTTGAAGCACGTAGATACGAGTTTCGTGTCATCTGAGTTCACGTTCGCTCCTCCCACCCCACATAGAGATTATGACCCCCACCCCCATCATACACACACACACACACACACACATACAGCAGAATCAGACTGGTAGTGTGTATGGAATCAAGCTCAACTTATTTTGACGGTTCTAGGTCTTTTCGGTACCCCTCTTGCTGCTCAGCTCATCAGCTTTTGGCAATCTCAAAGCGCTCTATCGTTACCGTTTTTTGTTATCAGGTCGCACGATGGTGACTGATCCTCCCAGCACCAAAGCTGACCCAAATCTCGGTCGTTTCATTACCATATTTCTGGCCGTGTGGTACAAATTGCATCTGTAAGGAGCAATGCTTCAATTGAACATTGTAAATATAATCCAATTTTTATTGTGTATTTAAAATTGTAAATACTTAATCGATACAGCTTCTTCACCCCCTTTTATGTTTGTCTGTCCTTGTTCGTCCCCTCTTTGTAATGCCTTTATGGCAAATATTTATGAAATAAAGGAGCTTGCTTCCCAACTACATGGTGCTGGGTTCAGTCTCACTGCGTCCGCATGGCGCCTTGGACAAGTAGTGTCTTTTCTACTATAGCCTCGAGCCGATTAAAGCCTTGCGGCTGGATTTAGTAGACAGAAACTGAAAGTATGACATGGTTGTGTGGTAAGCAGCTTGATTACCAACCACATGGTTCCGGGATCAATCCCACTGCGTGGCACCTTAGGTAAGTAGGTAGGTAGGTAGGTAGGTGGGTGGGTAGATAGATAGGTAGGTAGGTAGGTGGGTGGTTGGGTAGGTAGGTAGGTAGGTAGGTAGGTAGGTAGGTAGGTATGTAGGTAGGCAGGCAGGCAGGTAGAAAGATAGATAGATGGATAGATAGATAGATAGATAGATAGATAGATATTGGTTTCAAATTTTGGCACAAGGCCAGAAATTTCGAGGGATGGGTTAAGTCAATTACATCGATCCTAATAATCAAATGGTGCTTATTTTTTTTAACCCGAAAGGATGAAAATCAAAGTCAAACTCGGCACTTTTTTCCGATACAGTAACAATTCTGCTAGCTCACCGCCTTAGAGGGATAGACGTTAAGGTTTTGAATTGATAAATTCCATTGCAATCCCAAGTTTCACGCTGTGTACTTCGAATTAAGCAACATAACGTTGCCTAAAAGAGCCCACGTAGGGTGAAACTCTGTAGCCACAGAGTGGATAATCGACTCACTGCACACAAGTAGAAACGCTGTCATTACATCGAGTACACCTTATATGAATATATAAAGATACATATGCATATACAAATTAATGAATATATGACTGTGTGTGTGTGTGCGTACGTGTGTGTGTCTATTATTACACAACAGATTTACGTCTAACTGTAACCTAGCGGTTCGGCAAGGGAAGCCGCTAGAATAAAAAATATGCTCGACTCGACTCTTCAAAGCGGTGCTCCAGCATGACTGCACTTTAAATAACTGAAAGAAGTAAAGATAACAGTTATATACATATATACACGCACACACACATATATATATATATATACTCTCACACACACATATATATATATATACTCCTACACACACAGAGTATGTATACACAATTACATACATGTGTATGCGTGTATATATATATATATATATATATGTACTCCTACATACACACACATACATATAAACATGTGTACGTAGATAAATTAGAGATAAATAGTCACACAGACATCTACATTCACGCAGGCAGCAGCCATGCAGACGGACAGTCAGACATTGAAAGGCGAATGGAAATTTCCATCACGTGTGAAGCAGCTATATATTTTTCCACGAGAAAATAAAAAAAAAACAAAGAGAAAAAAGACACTCATTTAAAACATAAAAAAGACACTCATTTAAAACATAAAAAAGCACTAAAAGAAAAATAATCACAAAAACAAATAAATCAATACGACAGAAATAAAACAAATATCTAAAGCAGAAACAAAAGAAAAATGGAAAAGGAATAAAAATGTACATAAAACAATACAATATAAAACAAATTAGCAAAGAACAGAGAGCGGCAGGCAGATTAAACTGGTTTTCACCGGTTCTTGGCGCCACTGACTGGATTGACTGCCTCTCTCACTCACGTTCTTTGCCTTTAGTTTTCTCTTTACTCTTTGCTTTGGCACGCTGCCATGTTGGAGTTTTAATACTAATGTTAGATGGTGGTGTGAAGAGGGCGTGCTTCCAAGCCTTTCAGGCGCTTCTAATAACCTACCG
>NC_142938.1:15506467-15578967 GCF_046866305.1 Octopus bimaculoides
TGTGTGTGTGTGTGTGTGTGTGTAGATATAAATATAGATATATATCTATATATTTGCGTGTGTGTGTGTGTCTGCACAGACAATCGATCGAAGATCCAAAGTGAGAAACTCGGAGGAAAGGTTACTGAAGAGTTCAGCTTCCAATAAACATTATTAATCTTTCTTTTTCGACGCACATTTGCCTTTTCTGCTTTTTGTTTTTTTTTTGTTTTTGTTTTTGCAACGGTGGGGTTCGAAAGAGACCGGAAGTGATACAACATATGCGCATAGATATGTACACACGCACGTGTATGAGATGTGCGTGTATGTACATATATGTATAAACTAAACATGCGTATATATATCTATATTTGTATGTTTATATATGTGTGCATGCTTTTATGTATATGATTATGTAGACACGGTTGTTTTGTTTATATCTCCGGAAATCTAGCGGTTCGGCCAAGGACACCGCTGGAAGAAATACAAGACCAATAAAATATGACTATGGAATGGATTCATTTGATTAAACCCGCGAGGCGGTGCCCCAGCATAGCTGCCGTCCAATGATAGGAGAAACCAAAAGCTGAACGATAAAGGAACTACAAAAAAAATACATACATGCATTCAGGCCACGCTGGGGCAGAGCCTGTAAGTTCTTTAATCAAGCGAATCGGCCCTATGTGTATATATATATATATATATATATATATATATATATATATATATATATATATATATATATATATATATATGTATATATATATATATATATATATGTATATATATATATATATATATATATATATATATATATATATATATATATATATATATATATATATATATATATATATATATAATTTTCCTTTTTGTTTCCAGCATTTCTTGTCATCATCATTCACATCGCTACTCCCTGCTGTACTCCATCAGTTAAACACGTAAATCATCTCCTACATATAGATATACATCCACACAGGCATACACTCCCTCTTTTGTTTCTTTTATTTTATTTTTTGTTTTGTTTTGTTTTGTTTTTTTTTTCCTGTTCCTGTTCTATTTCTGTTCGGCGCTATTCTATTACAACTAACAATACTATTTCTATTTATCTTCTTCCGTTTTAATTTTTTTTTTATCTTTCTTTTTTTTATATATTTTGCTGTACATCACTATTCCCATATTCCCACAACGCAGTCACCTCCTGTACTCTCCTCTTTGTTGTTGCAATCATTATATATTATTATTACACAACAGATTTTATCCTCTATGTCTTTTTTCACTCATGTCTCATCTATCTTATTACTCTCTTTTTTCTTTGTACTTCCTTCTATTTCTGTATGTACACATATGTACATGTAATACATCTATCTATCTATCTATCTATCTATCTATCTATCTATCTATTTGTCTACCTATCTGCCTTTCACATTTTCTACGTTTCTTACTACGTCTCTCTTATTTCCTCTCTGTCTTTCTCTATTTGTCTCTCTCTGTCTTTCTCTATTTGTCTCTCTCTGTCTTTCTCTATTTGTCTCTCTCTCTCTATATATATATACATATATATATCTTTCTCTCTTCTTGTCTGCCTGTCTCTCACTCTCTCTCTTACGTACATGCAGTCTCACTGCCTCTCTCACTCCCCTCTCACATAGTCTCTATCTAACATTATCTTCATCTCTCCATCTCTCTCTCCCTTTCCCTCTCTTTCTTTCTCTCTTCTCATGCGCTATCGTTCTTTTCCCATGTTATCAAATATCGTCTTTGCTGGATATTATTACCAAATATGGCAATGTCTTTTTATCGCAATTTGTTTGTCTACCCCCTTCCCTCTTTCCACTTTCTACTCTATTTGTCTTGCGCTCTCTCTCTCCCTCCCTCTCTCTATCTCTCAAACACACACACATACACACACATACTCTCGCTCTCTTCCCTCCCTCCCCTCCTCACTCTCTCTTTGTTCCATACTGCCTAATATTTCAGTCTACCACACTCTCTCACCTATACATCCATTAACACACACATATATATATATATATATATATATATATATATATATATATATATATATATATATATATATATATATATATATATATATATATATATATATATATATGTATGTATGTATACATATATATATATATATATATATATATATGTGTGTGTGTGTGCATATATGTATATATGTATATATGTATATATACATATATGTATATATATATATATATATATATATATATATATATATATATATATATATATATATATACACACACATATTTACACGCACACATACAAGCATATATACAAGCGTACATTGTTCTTTATTTCTCTTTTTATGTTATCTCCACCACCACATTTCATTTTCTTCCTTTTTTGACAAACGCCATCCTGTTTCCACTTAGAAGGACACGTCATTGTCGTCTACTGCGGAATCTCAGAATTGTGTGTGTGTGTCTCATTTTTTTTTTCTTTTTTCTTTTTTTTCTCATGACTCATCACCCTCGACATGGCACACCATCCATAACTCCTTATGGTACACAGTTCTTACCATTCACCCATCACTACCGATCAACCCTACCACCACTCTCATTAGAAATCATCAACACCGTCGTCGTCGTCGTCGTCGTCGTCGTCAGAGCGCTACTACTTTTTCTTCTCCTAAGGGTGATGAAAAGATGGATGCACATGATGACTGATAAAGAGAGGTATATGGCAACATTCTTCCAGCCAAATCGTTATGTTTCATCGCTATCTCTTGTTGTTTTTATGCTGTAGCATTGTTGTGGTTGTTATTGCATTTATCGACGTCAGGATCGACGTTCTTGCTTTGTAGGCGTTATCTTCGTTTTCGTCTTTGGTTCTTGTAATCACATGACTTTGCCAACACTCTGTCACACGTATCGTATATCATACTATATCCTATCCTATTATATCATACCATACCATATCATATCGTGTGTATGTCTATGCATGTGTGTACGTATGTATGTGTGTACGTATGTGTGTGTGTGTGTGTGTGTGTGTGTGTGTGTGTGTGTGGAGGAAGCTACCTCAACTGCAAAGCGAAGGTAGCGTTTTAGCGCAGCTGATGATCTGCAGCTTTCGCCAGAGCTACAGCATAAATATCTCCTCTCAGTTAAATGCTACGCACAATCATGTCATTTTGGTTTTGTAGGCAGAAATGTGTCTTTTCAGATCAACCAAAGATCCATTCGACTAAAGTTTCTTCAAGGCGGTACCCCGACATGGTCACAGTCAAATGACTGAAAAAATCAAAAAGCACACACACACGTTCGCACGCCCCCACCCCACAATACATATATGTATATGCGCAATGCATACATACATGCACACATGATTCGTACATGTATAAACGTATATACATACTCAGAAACTGACATAAGAAATGGAGACATTAATGTCCAAACAATATCATATATCAAAGACGAAGAGCACAGCCGAATAGATTTAATCTAGTGGCACTCAACCGGGGTCCACATTACCCTTGGGTGTGTCGGTCCACATAAGATCTTTTTAAAATTGATGTGCACTAAATTATTTACAGATAGATAGACAGACAGATATATATATATATATATATACATATATATATATATATATATATATATATATATATATATATATATATATATATATATATATATATATATATATATATATATATATATATATAGAGAGAGAGAGAGAGAGAGAGAGAGAGAGAGAGAGAGACAGACGTGCACGGCGAACTGCTGGAGTTTCCTTCTACCAATTTCACTCACAAGGCATTTGTCAGCCATGAGGTTTGTGTGAGAAAGGACCTGCATACGGTGCTGTTAACGGAGGTTTAACGACATCATTGCACACAAAAAAGTGAGTCTGAGAAGTAAAGCTTCCTCCAAGGCAGAGTTAGAAATGCAATTGTCAAGTAGGTAAGAGGTTTTAAACAGGAGTGATTTATTCAAAATTGGCAAAACTAAAAAATGTCGAGGATAAATTAACTGTATTATTGTTAGTGAATATGTTAGTGTTATTTAATTTCTGAACGGTTTTGCTGCCGTTTGTCTATGTAGTTTGATTTCTTTATCCATCAGTTTCTACTAAGATAGAGACGCGAGTAAAATTAATAATAGAGAAACGAAAATAAAACTTTGGAAACAGCCTAAAGGGAGATAAATGAGAAAGACTTGAAATTCAGCGTAAGATCGTAATACTTCATGTAAATTAAAGTAAATATAACAAATAATCCAAAATCCTTGTCGAGTACCGGGTCGATCCCAAAATCTAATCAGTTTGTGTCAGTCACGAGGCCAAACATCCCTGAAAGTTTCATTCGAATCCATCCAGCGGTTCTTGAGTTATCTTGTCCACGGACAAACAAACAATCAAACACGACTGAAAACAATACCTCCGCCTTCACTAAGGCGGAGGTAATAACGTTTTATCTATTTTCTATTGTTCCCCTATCTATCTATCTATCTATCTATCTATCTATCTATCTATCTATCTATCTATCTATCTATCTATCTATCTATCTATCCTTTCTTCGAAGAGCGTAGACTGAACCCGAAATTCTCTGTTACTATAAAGAATATGGCATTGCCAAACAATGTTCCCGAAAACTGTACCTTTAGAGTGTAATCTCACCTTCTACATACGTAGCTATATATATATATATATATATATATATATATATATATATATATATATATATATATATATATATATATATATATATATATATATACATATATATATATATATATACATATATATATACATATATATATATATATATATATATATATATATATATATATATATATATATATATATATATATATATATATATATATATATATATATATATATATACATATATACATATATAAATACATATATATATGTATATGTATGTATGTACGTATTTATGTATGTATGTATGTATGTATGTATACACACGTACACATACACTCATAAATACAGACAGAAAGAAAAAATGCTATTAGAAGTTTACAGATACAAGCCATCTTATGGAACTGTCAAAATATGTAAAACTTCTGAAAAGTTTAGCATATGTATATGTCTGAACATGCAAGTATCGGTATGAATATATATACATAAAACAAAAGGTATAAATCTGCGCATGCACTGACTCCGAATATACACATATACATGCGTATACACACAAACATACATATGCACACATACATGCTCAACCATCCTGTTGATATTGAAATTCCACCGAAGGAGCGTTTGATCTAGGTTAGAAACCGGTTCTTTCTCCATTGGCAAGATATCTAGAACTAAAACTACATAACATACAAAGACATACATACATACATACATACATACATACATACATACATACAACAGTACGCACGTACGTATATACGTACATAAGCACGCGTGCGTACACGCACACACATATACAGTGACATATACGCGTATGTACGCAGTTACGAATATCTTTCCTATTCAGACACAAACAGCACATCGATCAGCCAGCCGAACATCTTTGGCAAGAATTCTTCTTTGAAATCAGGAATGCATTAAAACCTTCTTTTATATAGATTTTTGCCTGCAAATCGTCTTCTTGTTCAGTTCATCATTCTTCTATGCCTTCACCTCTTTCTTTCTTCCATTACATAATTCCTTTTTTCTTTCTTCTCTTCCTTTTAGTTTGACATTGTTCAATAGAAAGAACAGACTGTAACTGGATGCGATTCTTTCCCCTTCGCCTGATAACGTCTTACAACGGTCAACCTGTTCGTTTGGTTGCGTTTATATTTTCGTTCCGATTTTGTTACTTTTTTTTCTTTGCTTTCTTCTTCTTCTTTTTATTCCATTACTTGTTGTTGTCGTTGTCGTTGTCGTTGTCGTGGTCGTCGTTATTGTTTTGGTTCATAATTGTGTTGTTAGGTTTGTATGCGTTATTTCCCCCCTTTGATATTTTCTCATCCAGCCTCATTTTGAACGATCTGCTTTTCATTTTTCCATGTTTCTTTCATTTTTTTTCACCGTATTTCTTTCTTTCCTTCTTCTTTTGTTCATCATCGTTTTCTTCTTCTTTGTCAGCCATTGCAAGTCTTTTCACTCGATGGGAAATGACAAGGGTTCCAGAATGAAGTGAAATGGTATTATTATTATCATTAAGCAACAAAGAATAGATAATTCATCAGGTTCTATTATGTCTGTCTACCTTTTCCTCTCTTGTCTTTCTCTTTCCCTCCCCTCTCCCCCTCTCTCTCCTTCCCTCTCCCTGTCAGTCTCTATATATGTCTTAATCAGGAGTTTAATTATTTAAATGAAGCAGAAGGAAACAAAACTGTAGCCCCTTTTTCTTTAACGAAGGAGATATTTATACAAATGGACAACAATAAAGGAAGAAACAAAACAATGTATGCATGTATGTATGCACGTATGTATGTATGTATGTATGTATGTATGTATGTATGTATGTATGTATGTATGTATGCATTATGTATAAATGTATGTATGTCATTATTCAGTTTCATTTCAAGATTTCTTGCCAATGGAGAAAGAACCGGTTTCTAACCTAGACCCAAGGCTCCTCCATTGGAATTTCAACATCAACAGGGTATGTATGTATGTATGTATGTATGTATGTATGTATGTATGTATGTATGTATGAATGTATGTATGTATGTATGCATGTATCGAGAGAGAGGGAGAGAGAGATCTCAAACAATTGTCTTTCATACAGTTTCTGCCTTCCATATTCCTTCACAAAGTGAAGGTCTGCCCAGAGCTATTTTTGAAGACACTTGCCTACGGCAGTACACAGTGGGACTGAACGCGAAACACGCGGTCACGATTTTTTGTTCCCGGCGTATCTCTAGGTATTAGGTGACGCTTTGTAAATTGCAGAAGATAGGTGTTTAGAAAGAGATAGGTTCAGAAAATATCAATATTCGATAAACATGTTTTATCTCAACCCATAACCATAAATTTGGATTTAGAGCAATAAATGCACGTAAAGCTATTTATTGGTTCTGTAAGTCATATATAAACACGAAGATTAATAAATTTAGTGTAGTAATCTCGGGAGAACGATGTCAAGGGATTAGGGATAAAACTGGTGACATCCAAAACTACTTGTCTTTGGTCATTAAAAACAGTTTTGTAAAACAGAGAACTTTTATGTGGGTATTAAACCTGCATAGTAGCCGAATGTCATTCGAATCACAACATTGTGTTATAAAACGGGAAGAAACACTCTGAAAAATGTTTTAAATACTATCTTTGAAAAAAAGATAGGACGCTCATAGCTGGAACGCTCATAGCTGGAACGCTCATAGCTGGAACGCTCATAGCTGGAACGCTCATAGCTGGAACGCTCATAGCTGGAACGCTCATAGCTGGAACACTCATAGCTGGAACGCTCATAGCTGGAACGCTCATAGCTGGAACGCTCATAGCTGGAACGCTCATAGCTGGAACGCTCATAGCTGGAACGCTCTTCGATAGACCAAGAGTGTATCTAAGGTTAACAGCAAATCATCAAGTGCCACGGTGGTGATGGTGGTGGTGGTGATGGTGATTGTGATGATCAACCTTTCTATGGGCACAGGGTCTGAAATTTTAGGGGCGAGAGCTAATCAACCGCGACACTTGACTCGTACTTATTGTTTCGACTCCAGAAGTATGAAAGGTTGCCTTCAAAATTTGTTTAATCGAATGGATCGAACCCCGTAGTTATTCATTTTAAAGCCTGGTCCTTATTCTATCAGTCTCTTTTACCGAACATCTAAATTCCAGACACGTAAACACAGCAACGTCGGTTGTCAAGCGGTAGTAAGGAACAAGCAGAGACACGAAAATGTGTATGTGTGTGTTGGTTGTATCGTGTCTTGAACTGATGTTAGTCGTGTCGTGTCTAATGCACCACAGTCCGACGATAGCTTAGCTGGCCGAAACATCGAAGTCACTGTTATCAACATTCTTGTATAAGAATGATAGATCTGTACTCTCCAAAAGTATAGAGTACCTCATCAGATTAATGTTAAATTATTTTTATTATAATGGAACATAAAAATAAACCTTATATATATGTATATATAGTTGAAATTTACAGAAAAAGTCAAGACAAAGACAGGAGTATGAACAACAAGCAGGTGTATTAATTAGACGCTCGGGAAAGTGAGAAATTCTTTTACGTTTCGAGTCTACACTCTTCAACAGAAAGGAATATGAGAAAATATACAGAGAGAGAATAAAGAAAACTTGTAGATTCAGCGGCAATATATATATATATATATATATATATATATATATATATATATATATATATATATATATGCACATAAGTTTAGAAACCAGCATAGAAAAGCAGATACCTAGTTTTCGCATACATAAGGTCATTAAAATGAACTTAATAATATTTACTAGAAAAATTTCATATTTTGCAAAACTATATTCACAAGAAAATCCTTGCACGCATTGTCACTTAGAAGGATACAAAAACTCCGTTTTGTAATGTCGAATTACTTAATTGACATTCCCAATTCGCCTCAAGTAGTAAACGTACAGTTTTCAGAATATTTAAATGTTTGAAATGCATTTTATTTCCAAATTCATTTTAATATGTTAGAAAAGTTTTTACAACATTTGCATTCAATTATATTGATTCCCCCACCCCCGCCCTATTTTCCTCAAATAATTAGTTTACTTTCCCAAAACAAGGTTCATTGCAACATAACCCAACAGAGCATTATCATAACTAGTTTTATATTGTTGCTGTTTAAAATTCATATTATGTCCTCATTTTGCAATGATATCACAGAAGAACGTAACAACAGTATTCTACCCTGAAATCTGATTTCAGCATAATACTATGCTTTTATATGTATGTATATATATATATATATATATATATATATATATATATATATATATATATATATATATATATATATATATATATATATATGTATATATTTATTATGTTATTATAATTATATATATAAACGGGCTTCCACACAGTTTCCATCTATCAAATTCATTTACGAAGGATTTAGTAGAAGACACTTGCTCAAGGTACTGCAAGTCGAATATGAACCTGAAATCACGTGATTCTCCTAAACTATAGGTTGGTATCACCTCCATGTACTGCATGGTACTCCCGAATTCTAAGCTAGCATAAAGACCAGAGTATACCTTCTTCCACTTAATTAGCAATCCTTTATCTATTTCTTCAATCTTTCTATTACCTTTTACTTGTTTCAGTCATTGGACTGCGGTCATACTGGGATAATATCTTGAAGGCTCTTCTTTTTTAGTTGAAAAAAAAGTCTTGTATTTATTCCATCAGTCTTTTTTACCAAACCGCAAAGTTACGATGACATAAACAAACCAACCCCGGTTTTCAAGCGGTGGGGAGACAAACACAAAGGCACACAGACGCACATATACGACACGCGTAGATACAGTTTCCGTTTACCAAATCCGCTCGCAAGCCATTGGTCGGCCCGTGGCTACAGCAGAAGACATTTGCCCAAGCTATCTCACTATGCGCTGCTGAACTGAACCTGAAACCAAATGGCTGCAAAGCGAGTTAACCACACGGCTATGCCTATACCTACTTCACTTCATTTTTCATTATTCGCTTCTTTATATCCCATATTCTTGTGTTGATATTTTAATCCATTGTACGTATTTATCTTCACACACTTCCATTTAAGCTGATATATCTTCTGTCTTTGTGTAGCGTTCTTCATTCTATAATTCGTATCTTCCGACACATAACAAATTGTTCTCAATTACTAATTGAAGCTTACATACATTGTTCAGTTGACACACACTGGTAATAACTACTCATATTTAAAAGATAAGAGCAACATATTGTAATCCAGCAAGTGTTCTGGATTTTTGCAATATAACTAAGAGAAAAATTCTGTTACATATTCATCGGCAAAATACTTCCCATAAAAATTTCTATATGCATATTGTACTACATTTCCTAGAGGCGGAGACAATTTAAATAAATCAAGAATTTTTGTTGTAAGGTATTAACATGCTGGTATTTGTCTGCGTATTTCAAATACATGCCCCTGGCCATTTCGAGTTATTATTCTTAGCTCATTTTTTTCATATATATGCGTGTGTATATATGTGTATGTGTGCGTGCATGTGTGTGAGCGTGTCTGTGTGTGTGTGCGTGTGGGAAAAATATCTCTGGATATGTATATGTATGTGAGCATGTAATGTTTATGTACAGATATATGTATGCATATATACATACATACATACATACATACATACATACATGTGTGTGTGTGTGTGTATGTATGTATATATGCATACATATATCTGTACATAAACATTATATATATATATATATATATATATATATATATATATATATGTTTGTATGTATGTATGTATGTATGTATGCATGTATGTTTCGAAACGCGGAGTAGATGGAGCAGGGACAACTGAAGAAGGGAAATATTCTTTATGTTGCATGTCTCGTTTCTCTGTTTGATTTTTTCGTTGTTCGAAAAAATGTTCGTTTTCTGTCTTCGTCTTTATGTTTTCGTTTCTCATTGTGTTTAACGTTTTTTGTGATCTCCTGTACCCATATATGCTTGTATGTATACATATAGAATGTCGGTATGTACATATATGTATGGATATAAGCATATAATTATATATCATTTATGTTATTATATATATATGTATGCATGCATATATGTATGTATGTATGTATGTATGTATGTATGTATGAAGAGAGGAGACAGAAAATGGATTTAACGAAACTTTATTCAGAGCCACTACTATCTTATCGATTCATCATGCACCTTACAGGTGGGATACGGTCCAATCAATCGTGATGTAAGAATGAAGTAAATCCAGAGGCATATACCTCCATACTGTTGTTGCCATCAGGTAGCCGAATACTTTGAACGGGCTTTAAACAGCACCTTAAAATGAAGTTCTTACCTTTCCTTACCATGTTTCGACTGAAACAAATAAAAGAGTGAACGAACAGAGGAAACCATTTTGCACAAGTACTTAAACTGATGGTAGATTTTCTTACCCCGTTCATCACCTTTCATATGTTGATTGTATTTACATTAAACGTTTTCATCCAGAACGAGGCACTTCTGGAAAGCAGTGGGTTGGTTTTAGTCATCAGAGCGTTTGGTTAAACACTTCGCCTTTATCGATCTGATGTTTGTTCAGAGATCAAATATCGATGGCTTCCTTTTGGGTGTAGATTAAAAGGAAAAAAATATTACACCAGTAGGAATGATAAAACAAAGTCATTAACTTAATGATAAATTTTGGACCAAGAAAGACAGAGCAGACATCCATGAAATTTAAATTAAATTAAATTAATTAACGATTAAATGAAATGGAGAATACGAGTGATTTTATTTTTTGTCATCGCATTCTATTATTAATTAAGCTTAATTAATTAAAATTCTTTGCTCACCTATATTGTGTTAACGCCTATTTTACAATTTATTAGAATTAAGATATCATGAATGCTTGTGTTTTATTAAAACAATGTACTTCACTTTGGTTTTAGATCTTGTGATACTCGTACCATTAATTAATAAGATAGGGAATGTTTGGTAATTGTAACGGTTAATTAACCTCTCGAGGACCGCGGCTGAATTTAACTAATTAAAACCTGAAGTAACGATAATCACAGACAGCGTAATAATATCTATCTATCTATCTATCTATCTATCTATCTATCTATCTATCTATCTATTTATCTCTCTCTCTCTCTCTCTCTCTCTCTCTCTCTATATATATATATATATATATATATATATATATATATATATATATATATATATATATATATATATATATATATATATGTATGTATGTATACGAGTGTACCCAAAAGTAACAGGACACCACATTAATAATACAAAATTTTCCAACTTCAAGATAACTCTTTCCCGCTTCACATCATACCCAACCTAGCCTAATCGCTTGGCCTCTTTTTCGTTTCACCACCTTTTTTCACAGCAGCCAGTGACCGGTTGAGCTAATCCACCTCCGACAATAGGGAGCAGTCGCCATATTCCCTTCCATATCGGCTAACTCTGATGAGTGTAAAGTTATATAATCGGATTGTAACCTAACACTCAGTTGTATTCTTTAGGCGAAACTGATTGGTAAGATCAACCGTGATAGATATTTAATACTATACTTTTCGAATAAATATACTAACTCTACTGACACATATACGAGTGCATCTATTCCCTGACTTAGGGTCACTTAGACGACTTATGTGTATATATAGGGAGAATTCTCAAAAGAAACAACAGACTAAGACAGGTGGTGTAGACACCTAACAGATGTATTAGTTTAACGCTCGGGAAGTGAAAAAGTCTTTAACGTTTCGAGCCTACGCTCTTCCACAGAAAGGAACACAGGAAGAAACAAGAAGAGAAAATAAAGAGTAAATATGTGTATATATATATATTGTTATACACACGCGCACTCCCCACATGCACACACGTCAATATGACAGGCTTTCAGCTGGTCATATGTTGTCTCCCATAACGTGTCCAGTGACTGACAGCTGTTATAGAAGAAAACAATAAAAAAACATATTTTGGAAGTCTATTCCAGCATCAATAACATAGATTGTTTTACACTTCTCTAAAACAAGTCTATCGACAATTTCTATAAGGTCATTGAAAAGTCTTTGAAAGGTCTTCATAGGCAAAATCCATTTTCGAAAGTGAAGGCTATACTACAAAGGAGAATGGTCTTTAAAAAAATCTATAGACACCATCGCTAATGTCCAGAAAATGAAGAAAAAATATGAGATAAAACAGCAATTATGGAAAGAAGAATAGCGAGTATAAAAGTGGTTTAGACAATCGAGATATTTCGTGCTAAACGTAGCCACAATTTCACAATTTTTCAGCTGTCTCTCGGTAAAATGGAGCCAAATAAAATTTGTAAGGCTTGCCAAGAAAACTCAGTGCCAATAATGTAATTTATATAAAACGGAATGGGGAGAGAATTTTAAGTGAATATGCAAAGATAATACAAAGCTAAAGCTAAATTGTAGAGATTTCTTCTGGTATATAGTACAGCGTTTTTCTTTAGACTGTCTAAAGACTTTATGGACTCCCTGAGTGTATATATATATATATATATATATATATATATACACACACATATACATATGTATTGCTATACACACAAGCACAACCGCCCACCATACACACACACATACACACACGTCAATATGATAGACTTTCAGTCGGTCATCTGTTGTCTCCCATAACGTGGATTTCAGTATGGCCGATGTCCAGTGACTAAGAGCAGTTAAAGATGAAGACATAACGTAAATCCTCGAGTATAGTCCACCCTTGAGTATAATACGCAAGGGATTTTTAGGGGGCTGTACCTCTAAAATACCTAAACATTGTGTATAATACGCACCCTTCTCTAAGTTGAGTCAAGGAGGTCTATATAACGTCCTTGGTTTGTAAACATATATACGGTAACGTCCATTATTATTATTGTATATATAACATAATGCAAACGTGTAGCTTATTTGTGCACTTTGCAGAAAATAAAGAAATAACAGTAATAACGTCATTGAAAAATAAATATTAAGTAAATTGCCTTTATATGTTTATAACTTAGAAAATTTTGCTTAGAATATATTTTTCATTTTTAACCTCGTATATAGTACGCACTAGAAATTTTGACCCTTAAATTTTGGGGGAAAAATGCGGATTATACTCGAGGATTTACGGTATAAGTATATGTACATATACATTATATACATACTTATATACATATATATATATATATATATATATATATATATATATATATATATATATATATATACACGTATATATATATATATATATATATATATATATATATACACGCACACATGCATATATATATATATGTATATATACATACATATACATACATACATATATACATACATACATACGTACATATATATATATATATATATATATATATATATATATATATATATAAATATAAATATATATTGTTGTGTCTGGGGAGACTCATTTTCTTTTTGTGCCTTATAATTTAAAACACTCACCGATAAAAATTTCCATTTATTCTTTTTTTTTAAGTGCAAATTTTACCGCTGAGCGTGTTAAATTATATGGCACAAAAAGAAAATGACTCTCCCCAGACACAACAGAATATGTTTCAACACACGAACTCACATAAAGAATCTTGCAAACCAAATCCCAAAACGATATATATATATATATATATATATATATATATATATATATATATATATATATATATATATATATATATATATATATATATATATATATATAAGCAAATGTGCCAAACCATTTGGCACATCGAAACGTTCGTAAATGACTCATTATATAATCTCCACATAATTAACTTAATGGCTAACTAGCCCAATTGACTTGCTTCTTCTTGTGTTTGTTTCTCTATTCTCCACATAATTATATATATATATATATCTTTGTATCACAGTATCGACCAGACAAGCATATGTTGTTATACAACGCTGGTCACAATGCACTTATTTGCATTGTTGTAGCTTTTGAAGGATGTCACCCTGTTGGCTAGGCGGGCAGGCACACACGCACACTCATACACACACATGCACGCACACGCGCACAGACGCACGCACATATATATCAGCCAGTTTATAGAAAATAAGAGGTGTGCGTTCGATCCTCACGCGTATTATTGCCCATTTTTCTGTCGGAGTTGGGTGAGTGTTTATAAGTCCTAATATTGATTTCAAACTTTGGTACAAAGCCAGTAATTTCAGGAAAGGTAGGAGACGATCATATCGAACCCAGTGCTCGACTGGTAAGTATTTTATCGACTCAGAAAGGATGAAAGGCAAAGTCGACTGCAGCAGCGTTTGAACTCAGACCGTAAACACAGACGAAATGCAGCTAAACATTTTACCCAGCGTGCTAACGATTCTGCTAGCTCTCTGCCGTGTATGTCCCAATATAACATTTGCTATAGTCAATATACGGTGAAAGCCTATATTTATATTTATACACACACACACACACACACACACACACACACACACACACACACACACACACACACACACAATCACACACACACACACACAAGCACACATACACGTGCATGTGTGTGTTCATGCATCTCTGTCAATTTGCCTAAGTCTTGTATACATGTGTATGTATATCACTATTTTCTTACGCATATTTGTTTGCTTCTGTATACACACGTCATTTTCCATTGTCTGCACTCATCAATGCTGGGAATATATTTTTCTGAGTTGATATGATAAAGAGACAAAATTGCTTAGATTTTAGGGTTCTTGGACATAGAAATGTGCTGGATTTTTTTTTTTTTTTTCAATCAAGAAGACTCATGTTTAAGTGTACATTAGTCGAAACATTATGCAATACGATTGATAGTTTCCGCAAATTTAAAGAACATAGGAAGAAGAAATACAGATTTAAACTTTAATATTATGTAAATGTATCAACTTTCGGATACAGTATATTAAAGACAAACATTATTTTCCTTTCCCTGGTGTCAAGTCTTGTGAGTGCGTTGATACCTATTACTCTAATTTTGATATTTAATGCTATTTTGATTCTTAAGCTAATGTGTTTTTGATATTTCTTCCCAACATTTGAGAGTGTTGTACGGTGTTTAGCTCATTAATTCCAAAGAATCCGTAAGTTTATGTTTGGTCTCATTGTCTTATCGCCCACTGCCTTATCTAACATTATGTCGGTGGTTTTGGTTTTATTGCTTTTGCATGAGTGTGTTATGTATTGGGTGCAGAACATTTGTTTCTTCTGTAATACATACATACATACATACATACATACATACATACATACATACATACATACATACACACATATATATATTTATACGTATTTATATATAACAGATTGTATATTTTCTTGTAGAGTAGTAATTGTCAGGAACATAAAAACAAGATTAATTGCGGTCTGAAACAATAAAATATAAACATTAATAAAATTATTAATATCATAAAAATAAAAATAAAAACTTTAATGATAACATATTAATAAGTAACAAAAATTTAGTCGACACCTCTTCTAAGTTCTTCCTAATGACTTTTTGAAATTGTCTAAACATTTTATGATGGACTCGGTGTGTGTGTATGTGTGTGTGTGTGTGTGTGTGTGTGTGTGTGTGTGTGTGTGTGTGTGTGTGTATGTGTGTGTGTGTGTGTGTGTGTGTGTATGTGTGTGTGTATGTGTGTACACATACATATACATATATGCGTTAAATGGAGAAGCTGTGACGAGTGACAATTGTGTAAATAATAATAAAAATAATTATAATCTTAAAGCTTATAAGCGATCACTGTGTTTTCACTAAAGAAAATAGTCGAATATTTGGGTATATAAGCCTTCGACGGAAAAAAAGTGGGTACGCATGCGAAACGAACCCACATCTCTTACATTCGTAATAAGTGTGCTAAGAGATTACACTAACCTACCCATACATACGTTCGTAGTATGTATGTATATATGTATGTATGTATGTACGTATGTATGTATGTATGTATGTATGTAGGTATGTATTTGACTGTCTGTTTGTATGTATGTATGTATGTAAGTATGTATGCATGTATGTATGTATGTATGCATGTATGTTTGCATATTGCTATTTTGTTGAGGTTGTTGGCACTCCGTCGCTTACGACGTCAAGGGTTCCAGTTGATCCGATCAACGGAACAGTCTGTTCGTGAAATTAACGTGCAAGTGGCTGAGCACTCCACAGACACGTGTACCCTTAACGTAGTTCTCGGGGATATTCAGCGAGACACAGTGTGACAAGGCTGACCCTTTGAATTACAGGCACAACAGAAACAGGAAGTAAGAGTGAGAGAAAGTTGTGGTGAAAGAGTACAGCAGGGTTCGCCACCATCCCTTGCCGGAGCCTCGTAGAGCTTTAGGTGTTTTCGCTCAATAAACACTCATAACACCCAGTCTGGGAATCGAAACCGCGATCCTATGACCGCGAGTTCGCTGCCCTAACCACTGAGCTATTGCGCCTCCACTTATTGCTATACACACACGCACAAACCTCCCACCCACACACACCAATCTAATTAACTTTCAGTCAGTTATATATTGTGGTCTCCCATAATGTGGATCCTAGTATGGCCGTAGTTCAATGACTAAGAGCGGTTAAAGAAGAAAATAATTGAAAAACATATTTTAGAAGTCCATTCCGATATTAGTAACACATGTTTTACTCTTCTTTAAGATATCTCTATTGACAATCTCTGTACAGTCTTTGAAAGGCCTTCATAGGCAAAATCCATTTTCGAAAGTGAAGGCTATACTACAAAGGAGAATGGTCTTTAAAAAAATCTATAGACACCATCGCTAACGTCCAGAAAATGAAGAAAAAATATGAGATAAAACAGCAATCATGGAAAGAAGAATAGCGAGTATAAAAGTGATTTAGACAATCGAGATATTTCGTGCTAAACGTAGCCACAATTTCACAATTTTTTCAGCTGTCTCTCGGTAAAACGGAGTCAAATAAAATTTGTAAGGCTTGCCAAGAAAACTCAGTGCCAATATTATATTTTATGTGAAACGGAATGGAGAGAGAATTTTAAGTTACTACATAAATGGATATGTGTGTGTGCGTGCGTGTGTGTGTGCATTTACATATGTATTTGTGTGCGTATATATATATATATATCGCATATGGGGCTTTTATCAGAGTTACACATAACGAATAATAATAACCATCGCTCTTTCCAGGTTAACAAGGGCCTGTTGTTTCCCCTTGAACGATTGCAGTTGTGTACGAAATGGGTCATTTTGTGTAGATTTTTCCTTTTCTGTGGTGTGCAAATGAAGCAGACCACGTTTCCAAACAAAGTTTCTGTCGTGAGGGCATAGGCTTAAAAGTTCCCTTTTTGAATTCAAGAAGGATCATTGTCCTCTCGGCCAAAGAAAGTTTGTACCATTCGCTTCCGTTGAGGTATGACCGAGATTGTTCTAGCACCTTCCTGTTAATTTCGCCTGGAGTTTCCTTCTCTTTTCTTCGCCACATATAACATATAAATTCTTAACCACAGAGCTATAACAAGATTCGATAGAATAATAATGTGTTGAGTTATATAGTTTCCTGATATCAGTTACGTTCTTTGAATCCTACCAAATTTGCGGTTGTTCTTCATTTGTAATTTCGGCATCTTTAAAATAAGTATTAGCAATAAACAGGTGTTTCGATATAATTAGCTCTGCTTTTACCCACAAAACTGAAGTTTGTGAGACTTTCAACGAACAGCTTAACATTATTTGCATATTTAAGGTGACTAATTAGTAGAAGCATTAGCATGCCGGAGAAAACGCTTAGTGACATTTCATCCTCACTACTACTCAGAATAACGAGACAAAGATTTAAAAATCCACAAACAAGCGTAACAAATGTGTATTCCCATCATCAGCTGCCAAGCAGGTATTACTATAGTTTCGGCATTTGGACAGTGTCATTCAATTCGGCGGTGTTAACAGCGTTTAAAACATAAAGGCTGCTTGGAAATCAAAAGTAATCAGCAGAAGTGAAACATTAGCACAGTATGTCCATTACTCCAGCAGCTGCTTGTTATTACAAGTAACATCAAAGTAAACAGTATTGACTTATAGTTACAAAACGATACTTATGCAACAAAGAACTTACTCCGGAAAAGAATGTTGTGATCCTAAAAATTACAGTACAAAGAAACAAGCGAAAATCCTGTTAAACTTGCGATGCTCGATATGATAACATCGACCCAGCTAACAGCTAACCAAGAGTTTAAAACATATAGACCATAAAACGAACATTAGTCTATGTTCGCTTTTTATTAATCTGTATCACATCACAAACATGGTACTACGTCATAGATAAAAGTAATATAAATTAGTGAAACATTGTACATTGTTTGTCCTTGAATAATATACAAGGAAAACGACAAGCATAGATCAATACATATAAAATATGTTGAAACAAAATATGTTGAATACTATAAAATAAAATAACCGAACAAATTGCAACTAAATGTAAAATAAATGTAAAATAAAATAATTAAAATTAAACAAAATAAAAATAAAATAAATAAAAATGGGTTTAGAATTAATTCAAATTGAAAATTGTATATAACAAATTAATATAAAAACAATAAAAACAGGGCAAAAAACTATTGAGCTAAAACAAATAATTAATAACATGTCCTACCTAGAAAGAGACTAAATAATCTATTATCAATTAAACGGTCAATGTACTCGTTACCTGAGTACAACCCAAACTACATCTAAATTTAGAATAAAGAAAGATATCTGGAGTTTAATCAACACATACACCTAATAACTATAAACATTGAAAACTACTAAAACAAACACATCCCAACAAAATTATTTTACATATAACAAAACTCCACGTGCTGCAGAGAAATTAACTGAGACTATTCTCACGTCTAAACTCCTTGTTGCCAAAAGACCAAAATACAGGTATATGTCAACTGGGAAAAGTTAATCTCAGCTGCACATCGGAAGTGACGTTGTCTACTACAGTGGATGACAAGTGCCCACCAGAAGTGACATTGTACACAACTGTGAATGACAACTAACCCTCAAAATTTCTTAACCGTGACTTAACTACCTTGAGTAAAAATTAACTGTCCATAGAATTCCAGGCCCAGCAGCATACCGGAGATTATTCCAAATTTTTTCATAATTTCACCATGTTTCCTTAAGCAACGGTTAAAACATTTAACCAACCTTTTACTATTGTAGCCTTGTTTTTCCACGTGCACTTATAACGTTTTAGCCCTATCCCAAATCACTCCGACTCTATTTATTATGCTACTATATCTCATAACCTGAGTGGAAAACATAACCGATCCAAAGATGAATTCTATTATCCACCCAAGACAATGATGCAATGCAGGAATTAAAACTATCAAAATAGTTAATCTCATTCACGGTGTCACCATTTCTAATCGCTTCAAGATTCACAGGAGATATTTTTCCTAGCAAAAATTCAAAATACTTGCATTTAGGGATAAAAATATCATCGATATATCTGCAGCTTTCACTGAGTTGTTTGACGAAACCCATTTTTTCCTTTCGGCATAGATTATTACAGATTTGAACTTGCTGACGCAAATCCAAATTCGCTAATAAAGGGCTACAACTACCATCCATCGGAATCCCCTAATTTTGTCTAAACACCTTCCCGGCAGATGTAATATATACGTTATTAGTTTATTTTTGCTAAAACAAGCATAACCATTATAACTACACTAAGGCAAAAACCACTCACCGTTTTAAATAGAAATATACTTGTAGCATTCGTCTTTTCCACATATTTTAATCTTCTTTTATCAACAATTTTAACAAATATGCTAATGGTATATTCTCTTTCATTGTTCAGGACTCCTTGCCAATGTTCAATTAGTTTGTCAATGTCTTGTTTGGAAGAATTTATGGAACTATCTTTTCGGCTCCATTTCATTCTTCAATGAAACACTACACACATTATTGGAGAGTGAGTAAATAAGGGCGATAATCTGGAAAAAAAAACAGAAAAAGAAAATAAAAAATGAAGGAAACAGAAGCAACCAGAGAATGAAGCAAACAAAACAAGTAAATACAGAATGAAAAACAGAAAAGGAATAGAGAATGAAGAAAGAAGAAAAATAAATAGAGAATGAAAGACATAAAAGATACAGTGAATTAAAAAAAACAGCAACGAGAATATAGAATTAGAAAATAAGAAAAGAAAATAGAGAATGGAAGAAAACAAAAAGAACAGAATAAAGAAAACAGAAAAGAAAATAGAAAATGCAAACAGAAAAAGAAAATAAAGAACGAAAAATATAAAATAAATTAGGGAATGTAAGAAAAAGGAAAAGAAAACTGCGAATGAAAAGTAGAAAAGAAAATAGAGGATAAAGAAAACAAAAATAAGAAAATATAGAATAAAGTGATCAAAGAAAATAGAAAATAAGAAGCAAACTGCTAAAAGAAAATAGATAATAAAACAGAAAAAGAATAAAACAAAGGAAACACAGAAATAAGATAGAGAATGAAGGAAACACAAAAAGAAAAATGTGAATGAAAAACAAATGAAAGCAGAGAATGACTTAAACAGAAAAAGACAATACAGAAAAAAAAAACAGAGAACGAAACGGAAGTAGAAAATACTGAATGAAAAACAGAAAACAGCAAATAGAGAATAAAGCGACAAAATAGAGAAGGAAGAAAAGAGAATGAGAAAATGGAGAATGAAGATAACAGAAAACGAGTTCAGATCAAGGATATTGAGAGAAGGGAAAGATAAAGTGGAAATGAAGAAAACGGAAATTGAAAATATAGGCTGAAAAAACAGTAAAAGTTAGAATAAAAAACGGATTTTAAAAAATGAAGAAATAAAGAAAATAGATAAATGAATAAAGAAGACGAAGAAAACAGATAAAGAAAATAGAAAGCGAAAAGAGAATAAAAAAAGGGGGAAAAGGAGGAGAGAATAGAAAAAAGTTACCAAAGAAATCAGAAATAGAAGTGGAAGAAAAAAAAGGAGAAAGGAAATGATATTAAAAGGGCTGGAAGGAAGACAAGGAATAAGGAAAGATAAGACGAAAAAGTAAAAAAGGAAAGTCAATATAAATTATTGTAACAACAACCGACAGCCACAACGGCGATGACAGTTCAGCGACAACAAATCCAACAACCACAGCAAGCAATACTCGCAACAAGAAACTAAGAACACCAACAAGATCAAGAATGTTTAAAAATATAACAAACTTATCTGAAAGTATATATTTTCTTGTGTAACTCGATCCATCTGTAATATGAAGTCTGTCAAAATATATCTTAGTGTTGATATCAATGATTTTTATGTGTGTGTCTTTTTTATATATATAGAAATATCAGATACGACCAGTAACTCGTAAAATACAAGTTTAATGTGGACATATTGGTTGTTCAAATGTATGCCGACACCAAATCACTATATATATATATATATATATATATATATATATATATATATATATATATATATGACTGTAAGAGACTCACATTACGGATTTTATCTTATTACATCAAATTTAGTTCGGAGTTATCTCACACCTGAGACTATTCTTTATCTTTATAAGTCCACCATTCGCCCCTGCATTGAGTACTGTTGTCACATATGGGCAGGTGCTCCTGCCGTTTGTTTAACTCTGTTGAACAGCATTCAACGCCGTATTTCTAAGGCTATTAATCTTGATCTATCTTCTAAATTGGATTCACTGTCTCTTCGTCGTCGTGTGGCTTCCTTGTCTCTTGCCTGAAATTCCAGCAATCATTTGTAATAATCTTTGTTTACCTAAAAAGGCATTCCAACAACAGTTATCGAGAGTCGTTCACTGTGGAGCAACACAAAAGCTTACAAGATTCTAGAGCACAGAAACGCTAAATATTTTGCCATCATTACTGAGGTTCATCAGGGATGAGTCTTGTTACCATTCCTCTTTTTGCTCAACGTCGATTTCAATATGTAGAAGGTAGGCGATCGCAATGCATATGGCGTCCACTGGAAAGATTTGTGATAGTTAACCGACCTGCTTCACTGATGATAATGCATTGTTGACAGAATCTAGAAAAAAGTCTCATCTACTAGAGCTAACTCAGCGCCTGAATGAAGTATTTTGGCAAGGAAAGCAAGATGTTGTGCATGTTTTTCTAGAAAATAAACAAAATCCTTGCTTATCTTCTTACATACCATTGTTATTGACATCGTACAATCGTTAGTACGCCAGGCAAAATACTTAGAGATATTTCGTAATTACGTTGAAATTCTGACGAGGTCGACTTTGCTTTTCCCTCCTTCGGGGTCGATAAAATAAATATCAGTTGAGTACTGGCGTTGATGTTATCGACTAACTCCTTCTCCTAAATATCAGGCCTTGTTCCTATAAGAGAAAAGTTTATTATTATTATTATTATTATTATTATTATTATTATTATTATTATTATTATTAAGGTGGTGAGCTGGCAGATTTGTTAGTATACCAGACAAAACGCTTAGCGGCATTTCGTCCGTCTTTGCGTTCTGGGTTCAAATTCTTGTCTGTTTGTTTGTGTGTTTGCAAAATTACTGGAAAACGGTTGAACGGATTTTCACCACATTTTGCAGAAATGCTCATTGGATGAGGGGGTCGAAATGAATAACATCTAGTTTGATTATCTTAAAAAAAAAAAGGAGAAAATCAAACTTACAAATTTTCCGATAACTAAGTGGTTATACTATTTTGTTCACTTTCTTTTTCATATGAATCGTCTGCGTGTGTATAGTTCAAGATGTACCTATGTGCGTAGATTCGTGTAGGTACATACATAAATACATACATAGATACGCGACTCTGTGTGTGTGTGCATGTGTGTGTGTGTGTGTGTGTGTGTGTGTGTGTGTGGGTGTACAAATTTCCCGATAAGTGGTCATAACATTTGAAGCTGATAAAATAAAATACAGTCAAGTACTTTGGTCGATGGTATCAACTAACTACCCCCCCCCCCATCTCCTCAAAAGTGTTGGCCTTGTGCCTATATGAGAAACCAATGACGGCATCGAACAAAATGCTTTGTGGCATTTCTTCCCGCTCTTTACATTCCGAGTGCAAATCAGGCCGAGATCAATTTTAGCTTTCATCCTCCCGGTGTCGATAAGATAAAGTACCAGTTAAGTACGGGGTCAATGCAATCGACTCCCCCCACCCCACCCGACACTCAAGGAAACTGGCCTTGTGCCAAAATTCGAAGCAATCATTAGGGAAATTATTTATACTTTTAATCCGCACATTCTAATAGCTTACTCTTTAACAATCACTAGATATATATTTTTTACTTCTACAGAAGTTATTTTAAAACAGATTTTTTTTACTCATTACAGAAAACTCAGATCATCCAGTGATTGCACTCAGTATTATCTTCATATATCGGGGTTTGGCTCATGAATTCTAAATGCAATTATAGTTTCCTTGTCTTTTGCTTTTCATTTGATGTATCTTACCAATTTAATTAGCTTCCAACTGAAAATATTACAGATGTAACTTATTTATGGAACAGCTAGTGTATTAATACCTATTGCATTACTGTTTGCGTTTATCTCAATTTTAAGTATTAATCTATTTCATCTATAATATTCCTGCCTAATATTTTCTGTCTAGCTCATTAATCCTTAAGTATTTCCAAGACTGTGTTTGGTCTAATACTCTTATCTCAGTTTCTTTATCTTTCACGGTATTATTGGTTTTATCGATTTTTTTCTCCCTTGGAACATATATATTGTGAAACTAATCCGTTTCATCTTTGCAATGCTTTCTTTTGTTTAGTTCCGTTAAAATTCTTAGCAATTTACTTATAGCATATCTCATGAGTTGGCTTACCAACGGCCAATGCTTCCGAATGCACAAGTGGAAAATGCTGTCAAAAGCTTCTGAGTAATCGATTCATGCCAAGCAAAGCTTTTTTTTCCCCCTCTCCTCAGAGAGCCTTTTAGGTAAGGTGTTGTTAATCAGTAGCTGATCTTTAACATTCACATACACCTGTGTGAGGTTGTAGAAGAAGAAGAAGAAGAAGAAGAAGAAGAAGAAGAAGAAGAAGAAGAAGAAGAAGAAGAAGAAGAAGAAGAAGAAGAAGAAGAAGAAGAAGAAGAAGAAAAAGAAGGACGACGACGAGAAGGAGGAAGAAAAGAAGGAGAGGAAGGAATGAGGAGAGGAAGGAGGGAGGAGAGGAAGAGGGAGGAGAGGAAGGAGGGAGGAGAGGAAGGAGGGAGGAGAGGAAAGAGGGAGGAGAGGAAGGAGGGAGGAGAGGGAGGAGGGAGGAGGGAGGAGAGGGAGGAGGGAGGAGAGGGAGGAGGGAGGAGAGGGTGGAGGGAGGAGGGAGGAGAGGGAGGAGGGAGGAGGGAGGAGAGGAAGGAGGGAGGAGGGAGGAGAGGAAGGAGGGAGGAGAAATAGGAAGAAAGGAGACGAAAAATGAGGCGAAGGAGGAGACGAGAAAAGGGGCGAAGGAGGAGAAAAAGAAGGACCGGAAGATCTCCGCTCTCATCCCTACCACCATTTAATTGGGTAGATTTTAGATAATCGAGCAAGAAGTCTGGAATTTTTATCATTTCAAGTCATTTATATTCTACCCTTCGTGGGTCCTTTTCCACCCCCACCCACTGTATTCTTCTGTCCGTATTCATTCTCCGTTCTAAACGTACCAATTTTTCTTTTTTCTCGAGTCTAGATGCAAGCCTGAAGGTGGTCACTCGCATTACTAAAAACAGTAGTAGTAGTAGTAGTAGTAGTAGTAGTAGTAGCAGCAGCAGCAGCAGCAGTAGTAGTAGTAGTAGTAGTAGTAGTAGTAGTAGTAGTAGTAGCAGCAGCAGCAGTAGTAGTAGTAGTAGTAGTAGTAGTAGTAGTAGTAGTAGTAGTAGTTGCTTAGTCTTTCTTAAATCATATCTTATTTGTTTTAGAAAAGACGACGGACGTTTCGGAAAATGTACACCATGTGGTGTTCTGTGTTTGTGTAAACCAGGGGTTTTCAAACTTTTTGACTTGCGGACCCCTTTATATTTCAGGCTTTACCTTAGGGACCCCCTTATAAACGCTTATGAAATTTATACATAAATATTTGCTTAAAATAACATATATTTTTACATTTATTTATTTAACAGTATTTAACAAAATAGGTTTATTGTCAATTAAAAAATTTCGATTAAAAAAACATATATAAAATCAAATTGCCCATAAAAAGTATTTGCTGGCCACGGACCCCCTGTCTTGTCCTTGTGGACCCCTTGTGGTCCGCGGACCACAATTTGAAAACCCCTGGTGTAAACGAATGGCAGAGTCATAGCTGGAACGGAACGCTTTCGACAATTGGTCTGCCCCGCGAGGGCAAATGTAGGCCTAAATAACAATAACAACGACAACAGCAAAAGCAGCAACGATAAATAGCGCAGCAAATAAGAACAATTACAGCGTCATCATCATCATCAACAACAACAACAACAACAACAACAATAGAAACCACAATAGATACGGCAATAACAATAACAACAATACTAACACCAACGCAACAAAAATCACAATAACCGCAACAAAAAAAACAAAAAAAACTGATGTATTTTGTTATTTCATTGGTTTGTGTGTTATTTGCTCTTTTCATTTAATTCTTTATACTTGATATGATTTTTTATTTTGTTTGAAGTCAAAATCTTTTGATTTGTTCAAAGAAAAATGTTCCTTTTCATAACGCCGTATTTGAGATTTAACAAGAATCTCCTCGTACTGTTTTCTCTTTCATTCGGCTGCATTTTCTGTTTTGTTTGTTATTTTTTTTTTTTACTTCGGCACACTTTATTTTCCATTGTTGATATTAGAAAGGTCTACGAAAACGTTTCTTTTTATTCCATTTCCTTGTGTTTGTTTTCTCACATTATTTGCTTGCGTTTAAATATTTCTTTTGTAGGCGTTTCAACCAGTCACTTTCTTTTGTTGCACTTTTAGTGATTTCTGCAATGATTTCTTATATAATAATGATTATTAGTATTGTTGGATTACTACTACTACTACTACTACTACTACTACTACTACTACTACTACTACTACTACTACTACTACTACTTACTTAACTTCTGACTTATCTATGCCACGTCTCAACACATTCCTCAACACATAAGTTATTCCAAGTATTGCTGCCGACTGAATGAATACTTCCCAAGAAGTTCGGAATTTGCAGCTTTTGATGCCAGAATATTGCTCTCTTTCAGGTGGTCTCAAGTGCACCGATCACAATAGATACCACTCTCATTTTTGAGATTCTATGGAAATACTTCCATTATTATTATTATTATTATACACAGAGCAGATTAGACTGTTGGAAAAGAAAAAAATCCTAACATCGGGCTACAACAAGTAACTTTAGATGCCAAGAACCCTCCTAAGTATCCCAGCTGTCCATAATAACACTGTTTTCTGGAGCTGTACTAAACTGGGTTTATGCCCATTTTCTCTATCCACCTGTTCAAATCTTTAGGGATAGTTCCTAATGCACCTATAACTACTGGGGTACATGTTACCCGTACTTTCCATAGTCTCTGTAATCTAACGGTTAGGTCCTGGGACTCCGTCATTTGGGACTGTAAAGTCAATTATCTGGCACTTTCAATTCTCTTTATCTACTACTACTAAATCAGGCCTTCTACCTTCTATTACTTTATCAGTCTGACTGTTAAATTCCCATACCATTTATATTTGTCTGAATATTTTTTTTATCATACCTAATGCGCCCACTATGATAGGAATTGTTTGGCGTAGTGGTTAAGAGTGCGGGCTACTAACCCCAAGATTCCGAGTTCTATTCCAAGCAGTGACCTGAATAATGATAATAATAATAATAATAATAATAGTGATAATAATAATAATAATAATAATAATAATAATAACATCGAAAAATACCTTAGGAATGAGAATCCAGGTTCGAAATTTCCCCAAGCCACCTGATGAAGGCTGGAGGGTATATCAGCCGAAACGTTGTGTTAACAACAAACAAGATGAGGACAAATATCCGTCAAATGTAAATAATGTAAATAGGGTGACACTTGTTTACTGGTCATGCTTCAAGAGCCCTGCGAAGAATTCTTGAAGTTCCAAGCAACGCTGTTTTTTGTAGGTGTTCTACCTTCACAATTGCACCAATCTGTTTCAGTCATGTTGGTAGTTGAGTGCTGATACTTCCAGGTACGCCAGTTACCACTGGTATCATGTCTACTCTCTTCATTGACCACAACGTTCGTAAATTTTGTGTCTGAAGAATTTCTAATAGGAAATTTCTTACATGCCAATCTAACAGATAAAACTCTGTAATTCCTATTAGCAAACGAAACGTGTGTAACGGTGAATAAATAATACCAAAACAATTTTTCAACTTTCTCTTTTGTTATATAGGTACACACACACACACACACACACACACACACACACACACACACACACACACACACACACACAAATATATATATATATATATATATATATATATATATATATATATGTGCATGTATATACATACATATGTATGTATGTTTGTATGTATGTATGTATGTATGCGTGTATGTATGTATATGTACACACACACACACACACATACACACACTTACGCGCGGGTGCTCATACACGCACATAGACATGCACAGGTGTGACCATGTGCTTTTGTGTGTGAACTGAAGATAAGCTGTGAAAGAATGTGTGTATGTATATCTGTGTGACAGAGAGAGACAGACATACAGAAAGACAGAGAGAGTGAATGAGAGAGAGAAAAGGATAGTTAGAGATGGAGAGAGAGAGAGAGTGGGAGACTGAGAGAGTGGGAGACAGAGAGTGGGAGAGTGAGAGAGTGGGAGAGTGAGAGAGAGGGAGAGTGAGAGAAAGGGAGAGAGTGTGAGTGAGTGAGTGAGTGAGTGAGTGAGACAGACAGAATGACAGAGAGAGTGAATGAGAGAGAGAAAAGGAGAGTTAGAGAAGGAGAGAGAGAGTAAGTGATGAGAGAGAGAGGGAGAGAATGAGTGAGAGAGAGATAGGAAGGGAGAGAGGGAGGGAGGGAGCAGACAGAAGCGATCGTAAAAGAAGATTTTCGCAAATTTTACTGAATAAATAAAACGAAGATAATTGAAAATTGTAAGATAAATCTCACTGGTTAAATAAAATTATGTTTATCGAAGCTGCAATGTTGTCATGGTGACTTAGAAATGATATTAATTCGACTGAAATAGTGACAAGATAAACCATCTGCTTCCATCACGCTATCGTGTTTGGTGCTGAAAACGTTGTTTTTAGTATTTCTATCAATATGTGTGAGTGTAGGGTAATGGTATATTCTGTTAAGAACGTAGTAGAGTACAGTATAAAGTTCATCCTCCTTCAGATTTCATCCTGTGCTATCCAGTAGTAGTACTATACATACTTCCAGGTTTGTGTTTGGGTTCTGTCGTGTGTGAATAGATAGTTGAGAGAATTTGGAGACAACAAGGAGTACAGTTTGGACATTAATTATCAATCACTACAATTGTTTCTACGCAACGTAGTTCTTCAACGTAGTTCTTCAACGTAGTTCTTCAACGTAGTTCTTCAACGTAGTTCTTCAACGTAGTTCACCTGCACGCCTAGAGAACTACGTTGCGGAGAAACAATTGTAGTGATTGAAAATAAATGTCCAACCATACTTCTTGTTCACTCCAAATTTTTTCAGTTATATATATATATATATATATTATTCTTTTGTTGCAGTCATTTGACTGCGGCCATGCTGGAGCACCGCCTTTAGTCGAGCAAATCGGCCCCAGGACTTATTCTTTGTAAGCCTAGAACTTATTCTATCAGCCTCTTTTGCCGAACCGCTAAGTTACGGGGACGTAAATACACCAGCATTGGTTCTCAAGCAATGTTGGGGACAAACACAGACACACAAACATATATACTCACACACACGCGCGCACACACACACACATATATATATATATATATACATATATACGACGGGCTTCTTTCAGTTTCCGTCTACCAAATCCACTCACAAGGCTTTGGTCGGCCCGAGGTTATAGTAGAAGACACTTGCCCAAGGTAACATGCAGTGAAACAAGTGTAATACAAGAGTACTCAGAGAGCTGCCAAGGCAACACCAACGTCTTCTCAACGATTAGCCAGAGATGATTTTTAAAATGAGAATATCTGAAATAAACTCAAGTGCTCTCACAAACGCAAATACTAAAAATGAATCCTGAGTACTCTCAAAAATTAAGTAAAAAAAAACAAAAAAAACAGGAAAAGTAATCCAGAATCCTTGTCCGGTACCGGATCGATCCTAAATTCTACTCATTTCGTCCCAGTCACGAAGCCAAACATCCCTGAAAGTTTCATCCGAATCCAACCAGCGGTTCTTGAGATATTTTGTCCACGGACAAACAAACAAACAAACAAACGCGACTGAAACAATACCTCTGCCTTCGCTAAGGCGGTGGTAATAAACAAACAGTTCCTAGAACAATTTAAACAAACGCAGATAAGAGTCAGCGCCAGTGTAATCACAAAATCTTCAATGAATTTAAAATACATATTAGACATATGTATTTGTATCATGGAAGCAATAGAAATCGCTCTGCCGTTTCAGCTATGGGTTAATCCTCTGCCTGTCTAAAGTATTTTCATATTTGTCCTAAATGGCCATGTTTGTTTTCAGATTTTTTGCCAATTCATGTTTCATAACTTTTGAGTAATTATAAAGCTTTCTTGTCATAAGTATCAAGTTACTCTGGTGATTGAAAAAAAAAATGGAAATGTGTATCATATACAATAAATGGACGTCAGGGAAATATGTCCTGTACATCGCAAGTGTTACACACAACAAGCAAAAGGTTAAAATATAAAAGAATTGCTTTTGGGCAGTTCTCTCACATGACAGAAAAAACGTAAAAGCATCTCAAATCAGGATTTTCTGGCAGTAAGTGATGACATGAACAATTTTTAAAGCGAACTTTTCTTCATAATATCCTTCTGCACAGCGAAAGCAGATCAAATGCCAAGAAAACTGTCGAGTTTGTGGCGAATTAGCCAAGATAATTGAGGAATGTTCTTGTTCTTTAACAAAAAAATATTTGACGCAAATGAAAGTGGCCTATTCTGAAAGAAAAATTCTAAGAGAGCTTTTATGTCAAAAACACAGAGAAAAAGAAACGGTTAACGAATCCAGAACATCTAATGATCGAATTACATTATCATTATGCAATAACGCATTAGATGACTATAAAGAAATCATTATTGATCAGCAGGGTTTTTTTAATCTACGTGAAATCAGGAAGGAATAAAAAATACTCACCCAAGTTCATTAGAGTGCAAGTAAAACTATTATGGCTGAATGCTGCAATATTCGAAAATTGGTTTTTATTAATATTTTGTTCCTGAAGCTGAACTTTATACAAAAGAAAATACAACTGACTTCAAAATTTTATTAGTAATTGCTGGTGTCCATCACATCCCTGTGATTTATAACTAATTATTGTTCAAGTCCTGTATTTACCACCCTTACTACAACGCTTATCAAATCATTTGATGAGGGCATAAATTGTAGTTTAAAGACAAACTATATTTACATTCGAAAAGAAAATGTATTGGATGATATGGACGAAATCCAATTTATTGTTTCAGAAATAAAGAATGAATTTAATATTTTGCATTGTGTTGGTGGCGAGCTGGCAGAATCGTTAGCATGCCGAGAAAAATACTTGGCGGCATTTCATCCGTTCTAACGTTCTGAATTAAAATACCGCCGAGGTTGACCTTGCCTTTCATCCTTTCGGGGCCCATAAAACAAGTACCAGTTGAGCACTGGAGTCGACGTAATTGACTTACCTCTTCCTTCGAAATTGCTGGCCTTGCGCCAAAATTTGAAACAATTCTTGTGATCAATAAACATTCTCGTATCTTCCACCTTCTGTCTCTCGTTAATCAAATACCCAAGAAACACTGAGAAAGTGAACGTACTTTAATTGGTAAACTACCAGGTGTATACCATACGATTTATTAACTAATAACACACATACATACATACATACATACACATACATATATATATATGCTTATACTGTGGTCTCATGAACAGTGTCTCTATCACTTGATCAATCCCAGAGAAGCGAGTTGCCAGTTTGTTTATATATATATAAAATCTATTTGCTCCAGAGAACTAGAACTACTAATTTGCATACTATATGTGTTTAACAATTATACATATTTAATATACCTATGTCTGTGTATATAACACAGTCATACACACAGACATATTTTTATATATATATGAATTTACAGAGATAAACACACATATATGTATACATACCTACATGCGTATATATATATTTTTACTTATGTCACCTCGTTAATGCACTCGGCATTACTTTGCCATTGACTTTGCTAAAGTTACATTTAGTCAATCATGATCACACGTTGTAATGAACAAGATATTCTCTGGGGAGAGAGGGGAAAAAATCAATGTTTTGCACATAATGAAACTCAAAGCGCTATATTAGCCAATAAGACGTCACTTTGCAGCCTATTCCTAACGTGGCAAATAAATAAGTAAATATATAAACAAGTAAATAAAGACGTATAGTACCTGAGATTAGATGTGATCAAACTTTAACGCAACTGGTTAACTCTAGATGTATATATGCATGTGTGTATGTATAAACATACATGTCTTTGTATTTGTATATAGATATAAAATTAAAAGTATTGCATTTCTAAATCTCTCGGAGAGACTTATACAGTAGCAGTCCCAGGAAAGGGAAGAATGCTACTGCTATTTAGCCCGAAGAAACACTGTTTCCAGTTGGCTATGTGACACAAGCGTTTTGTGTCCTTAAGTGTTCAAACAGGGGCGATAAGCACCTCCAACCATCAAAGCTAGCATCCAGAGACTAGTTTCAGAGTCGTTGCTCTTCATCAGTCTGGAGTAGCTTGGTTTGCTAGCTGTCGATGCCTATTTGTCTTGAAAAACTTATAGAATTTCAAGTGAAATATTGGGTTGGCAATTAAATTCCAGCTGTTTTTTTTAAATTTTGGAATTTATTGCGTTTTTAAATTTTGGAATCTAATTTTTTCGTGAATTCTATTTTTGAATCATTTAGGAATCTATTTTGTCTTTTTTGTAGTTAATTTTAGTTAATTTTTGTTTATTTTCAGATCATTAAAATGAAATGTCAAGTTAAGAAAAGCGAGCATTTTCGACACCTCCTTTTTGCTTTTAATCAATGTTCTAAGGCCGCAAAAGCTGCTCGCGACATTTGTGCTGTGTATGGAGAGGGTGCCATAGCTGAAAGAACCGCTCATGATTGGTATGCCAAGTTCAAAAATGGAAATTTTCACCTCAAAGACGCACCTCGTTCTGGCCGTCTAGTTGAGTTCGATGAAGAGCGATTAAACCAACTTTTGTACGAAAATTCTCGACAAGAAAACTAGCAGAGAAAATGGAATGCTCCCACACTGCTATAGAGAAGCATCTTCACTCGATGGAAAAGGTTCAGAAGTATGAAGCATGGGTTCCGAATGCCTTAAGTGACAACAGCAAAAATCAATGAGCCACAATCTCCGCTGGTTTGCTTGCCCGTCACCGCTCAATTCATGGACACAAGCAACGATTTCTTTACCGAATCGTTACTGGCGACGAAAAATGGTGCCTGTACATCAATATGAAGCAGCATAAGGAATGGCTTAGCTCCGGTAAACAAGCGACACCGCGCGTGAAACAAGATCTTCATCCGCGTAAAACTATGTTGTGCGTATTGTGGGACTGGGAAGGGATTATCCATTACGAAATACTTGAATGGAACCAAACGGTTAACGCGGAACTCCATGTTCAACAGATAGAACGACTCAACACTGTTATTTAAGAGAAAAGACCTAATCGGCAGCATGGAGTTCTGCTGCACGACAACGCCCGCCCTCATTTCGCCAATGTGACCAAGGAAGCCAGTCAAACGCATGGCTGGGAAGTGCTGCCACACCCACCGTACTCTCCTGATTTGGCACCAACGGATTTCCACCTCTTTCGATCTCTTTCAGATGCTATGCGCTGTGTTTTGTTCAATACTGACGCAGAATTGAGAGCTTGGTTGGATTAATTTTTCCAGTCGAAATCGGGTGATTTATACCAATGAGGTTTTGAATAAACCTAACTTGGTTACATTCCATGAGACTACCTTAGATCGGCCTGTGAACTTTTGAACCGACCTTTGTACATACACACACTCACACATATATATGCATATGTGAATATATATATATGATGTATTTCATAAGTCTTTATATTTAGCTATAAAATTTTTTAACATGTCTTAATACAGGTCTTTCCAAATTGGATGTCTGGTAAATTTTCAGTGGGATCGCATGACAACTGAGAATTTTTTTTCATTTTTTTCATTTTTATTTTAGCTTAAAGATTGATATTTGGCCGTAATTGTAATTATAGCCTGCAAAATGAAAAAAATTAAAATAATAATTGTAACAATAATAAAAGATATCCACAAATATAAAAATTTAATGAAAGAAACAGTACCGAAAAAATTCCACCATATTAAATAATGAAACATTTCCTATTTTAATTTGAGTTCCACATAATTATGGATCAACCACAGCTACTTCCTCCGTTCGACTGATTTCAGATAACGGAAAAGTACGATCTTTTTTGCTATAATAGTCTCCTTCACTCTACTCGATTTTTATCGCAAGTTATTTTAATTTGCAACTTAATTTCAAGTTTTTGCGTCATCGTCACTGATGAAATTGTAGATAATTATGACACATGAATCTGCTTTGAGGAATTTCGTTCAACCTCCACCCACCCCCGCCACAATTAGAAGACGTGTCATGAAGCTCTACTATGCAAAATTTAGTGAAATGATATAGGAAGACTCGTCAGCGTTTTACACTCGTCATCGTAATTTTTCATTATATGATTGAAAAAAACGCAGTTATTTTGAAATTAAATTACATGAAAAAATATCTGAATTAGAATAAAATTCATTATTCAGAAACTGATAAACAATTACTATTAAAATTTATTAGTATTAAAACAAAGTCTTTTGTATCAAATTTTGTATAAAATTATTCTAAATGAATTGATAATATATCTTATTGATTTTTCGATCAATAGTCGGGAGTTAAAATTTTATTTGTGCACTGTACGTCATGTAAGTCGGAAACTAAAGATGATAAACGTGGTTTTATTCATGAATATTACACGAAACGATAATTCACTGTTTATACAAATAATTGGAGAATATTTTTGTTGTTTTAAATTTAACATGTCACAATAAGCTCATGGAAAAAAAATTCAATAACTCTTTTATAATCCCTTCGAAACGGAAAATAATAGTCTTGAACTGTGAAGATCCTCAATCATTTCCTTTGTTGAGTGAGATCTTCGTCGTGGCCTGTTTAAAGATTGTCACGGCATTTTCCATTTCTTAATTAAGTGAAAGACAAAATCTCATGCACATGAATAAGAGTTTGAATTTATCAATATATAATAACTATTATACACCGAATTATCAATATATAATAAAATAATGCAGGAGTGGCTACGTGGTAAGTAGCTTTCTTACCAACCACATCGTTCCGGGTTCATTCCCACTGCGTGGCACCTTGGGCAAGTGTCTTCTACTATAGCCTCGGACCGACCAAAGCCTTGTGAGTGGATTTGGTAGACGGAAACTGAAAGAAGCTCGTCGTATATATGTATATATATATGTATGTATTTGTGTGTATATGTTTGTGTCTGTGTTTGTAACCCCAGCATCGCTTGACAACCGATGGTGGTGTGTTTACGTCATCGTAACTTAGCGGCTCGGCAAAAGAGACCGATAGAATAAGTACTAGGCTTCCAAAGAATAAGTCCTGGGGTCGATTTGCTCGACAAAAAGGCGGTGCTCCAGCATGGCCGCAGTCAAATTCCTGAAACAAGTAAAAGAGTAAAAGAGTAAAAGAGTATGATATAACTGACGTGCTAGAAATTTCTAAGACTATCATGAATTCAGTAATAACTCTCTGAGCATGACGCAATTTCGCACTAATAATAGGAAATATAAGGTATCTTATTTTCCATATGATCCATTATATTTCCTAGTTGCAATATCTAGTCATGTCAAGGCGGCGAGCTGGCAGAATCGTTAACACACTGTGCAAAATGCTTAGTAACATTTCGTCTATCCTTACGTTCAGAGTTCAAATTCCACCGAGGTCGACTTTGCCTTTCATCCTGTCAGGATCAATAAAATAAGTACCAGTTCAGTCCTGGAGTCACTAAAATTGACTTCCCCACACTCCAGAAATTGCTGGCCTTGTGCCAAAATTTTGAAACCAATATTTTAGCCACGTTAGGGATTTCATCACAGGCTGGTAAGAACTGCTACTGATGCCATGTAAACCGGAACTACCTGTTTCATGGCCGAGTGTCGACGACTAAACTCCCCACTTGAGTAACTAAATGCTGTTGTGAGGAAGGGAAAACTTTCGCCGTAGTGTTATCAACGCGATGTAAAAACGAACGACACATCACGACGACGATTTTGCAATATAAATTCACTTTTACTTTGAAAAATAATGAAGAAATACCTATTTGTTTAAATTAAAATGATTGTTTTGCTACAGAAATTATAAAATTATAAAGATGTTTTGATTCAAGGCAGTCCACCAATAGTAGAAAGTCTACCGAATTGTTTGAAAAGCTATCGGAATCTTTCAGAAAAAAGATGCAATCTCTAGAGAATAATATTTATACTATAAATATAGTAAAGTACTCAAGGGCATCTCTTGAAGCTATTTATTCAATTGCAAATTATATAAAAGAACATACAGAATCGGTGAAAAACTTGCGTTCTTTACAGCAATAAAAATGAGAGAAATTGTTCATGGGAAAAATATGTAGATGCGTTATAGAAATTTCTTCGGTGAAATGATATTGTTGCTAGCCGTATTTCAGAAATTAATGATGATCAGTCCGAGAAATTTAATAAAAGAAAAAAACATATTTCTTTTATTAATAAAACTTAATAAAAGAAAAAAGCTCTAAGTTTGCAATTCAGTGTTGCTGAATTGACCGACGTGAGAAGTTCAGTACAAATATTCTTTTCTACTCTAAGCGCAAGGCCCGACATTTTTGGTAAGGGGGCCAGTCGATTAGATTGACCCCAGTACGCCACTGGTTCTTAATTTATCGACCCCGAAAGGGTGAAAGGCAAAGTCGACCTCGGCGGAATTTGAACTCAGAACACAAAGACAGACGAAATACCGCTAAGCATTTCGCCTGGCGTACTAACGTTTCTTATTTCTTTATTGCCCACAAGGGGCTAAACACAGAGGGGACAAACAAAGACTGACAAAGGGATTAAGTCGATTACATCGACCCCAGTGCGTAATTTGAACTCAAAGTTGACCTCGGCGGAATTTGAACTCAGAACGTAAAGACAGACGAAATACCGTTAGCATTTCGCCCGGCGTGCTAACGTTTCTGCCAGCTCACCGCCTTATTCAGCACAATTGTTGAGATACGCCCATTACTCATTTTTCATCTTCGATCTCATTGTTATTGTTTACATTAGGCGTCTCGGATACGAAGCGTCGAAACAACATCAGTGCTGGCTGTGGAAAATCTGTAGAGACAACCTTAACAAGTGATGTGTTAGCATTGCTAACACAGTAGAACACAGTACTGATTTATAAAAACGTTTAATAAACTATGTAGTATATTATGGTTGCATAACGAAACACGATGCTCCTTCAGGTCATTAATAACTCAGGTATTGTTTTAAGAATAGTGCCCACGAAGATATGTTCTGTAGATCGTTGGATGGACGTACAACAGATGAAATTTTTTTTTAATGTACAATTTTTTTAGAGAATTAGACCTTGAATGGAATAATTTCGTTGCCATATGTATTGGTTGTACATCAGCTATTGACGAAGAAGGAAACTGAATTTCACGTTAAAATCAAATCTGGAAGGAAAAATCCTATTATTTTTTTTATTATTCTTTGTATGATTCATCAAGAGACGTTAGTGTCTAAGAGAATTTGTGCAGATCTGAATGCAGTGTTACAAGATGCTGTTAAAATTATCAACTTAATTAAAAGTATTGTACTCACTAATCGTCTGTTCGCAAATCTCCGCAACGAAATGGAATCCAATTTCATCAAATTTTCATTGAGAACACAAGTGCAATGGTTCTCAAGTGGATGAACATTGAAACGGTTATTAGAATTTAGAAAATGAAGTCATAATATTCCTGTCGCTAAAAAATTTGGCTAATTTGTTTCACACGGAAGATTAGTCATGTAAATTATGCTAATTGTCGGGTGTATTTTGAAAACTTAATGAATTTAATGAATTTAATTTGTCTCTACAAGGAGAAAACATCAATATTTTCTTATTTAAATTTGAAATTCAAGCTTTGATTTAAAAAATCATGAATTAGAAATGTTCTCATATAGAAATGATTTTATTTTGGAATATGCATCGAATTTTAATTTGATCAAGCGAATAATAATTAATCATTTGGAGAGTCAAGAAAAAAATTTCCAGAAATATTTTTTGACAGATTTAAACAATAACCCAGTGGATTGAATCTAAAATCCGTTTACATTTGAAACAGAGCGCGTAAAACTTTTGCCTAAAAAAGCTCAGGAAAAATATGCAGGATTTTCACGTGACTCAATTCTTAGGATGAATTTTCTCTGTAAACCTTCAAAAATGATTTTTGACTTAGTATTCGTACTGAATTTCCAAGGTTATCCAAACCTTTCTACCATTTGTTACAACGTATTTGTGTTAATCAGTATTCTCAGTGTTGACAGGAATTAAAACAAAAAAAATTGCTCTAATATTAAGAACATTGAACATGAAACCAACATTAACAAATATTAAATCAAGATCTGATTTCTTGTGCAAAATAAACAAACACCTCCTTCTCACTAAATGTATATTTTTTCTTTTCCGTAATAAATATATATTTCTAAACTGAGACATGTTAGCTTTTATTGTATCCGTAGAAAAACAATGAAGGCAGAGACGAATTCCAACTCATTTTTGCCTAAGAACGAGAATATGTTCTACAATTTTATACTGAAACCAATTTTGAATTTGATTTTTCTTCGGCGGAAGCGTTATTTTTGAGATACTTTCCCCCTATTCTATTAGAGAGAGGTATTTTTATCTATTTTTTTTTTAGTTTTCACTCAAATTTTTTCGTATATTTTCTATTAACAAATTTGATTGGAATCTGATTTTTATAAAACTTTATAGCTTATGAGAATTCCGGTTTATTTCCGTAAATAATATGAATATCCATATATGTATGTATATACATATATATATATTTGTTTCTATATATATCCATATATATGTAAATATATATCTATATGTAATTAAATGTAAATATATATATGTATGTGTTTATGTGTGTGTCTGTGTGTGTGTATGTATGAATATATCTATGTGTATATGGCCGTAAATAAAAAACAAACTACATATTTATTGTGTTTTATTGTGTCAAAAGTTTTGCAATATTTTAGTAACTTATTTGCTTTATTGGTCAAATTACAACAAAAGCAGCCTAGCATTCAAAATAAAGGCCATCATGTTGCGCCATCTGAAGCCACCTTTCTGCCAGTTCTTTACGCAATAATTTTCACGCAATAAATTTCTTTTAGAAAAAGTGGATCGCAATTCAAAAACTTTTGGAAGGCTGCCTTAATATACAATATGGTGCTTTCTTGCTCTCCCGCCCTGTTTATATGTGCATAAATACATACATACATACATACATACATACAGAAAGAAAGAAAGAAAGAAAGAAAGACACATGCATACACACATATGCACTTACATAAATACGCAACTTATATATATATACACACACACACATATATATATACATACATGTGTGCGTGTGTGTGTGTGTGCGTTTGTGTACATACATATATACATAAAGTAAACAAACAGGGTGTGAGTTGCGTCACATGGCTGTATCATACAGAACACAACAAGGAGAAAAAGCTGGACGAAAGCAGAGCAAACGGGAAATCAGACGAAAACTTTACGGACGGGAAATATAGACAAAGACACGATAGACGGAATATTCGCAGTAGAGTTTTCCTCGTCAATCAATGAGCCAAAATATCATAATGGTTTCGCGCCGTTATCATTGAAACCACTCGAACTTGGAGTCTCAATGATAATGGCGCGAAACCACTATGATATTTTGGCTCAATGACTGACGAGGAAAACTCAGCTGCGAATATTCCGTGTATCGTGTCTTTGTCTATATTTCCTGTCCGTAAAGTTTTCGTCTGGTTTCCCGTTTGCTCTGCTTTCGTCCAACTTCTCCTTGTTGTGTTCTGGCTTTTCAACCTTTGATTCTTACATATCTACACAGCTCCACATGTCTTCCAACCAGTTTTTTGTAACACGAAATGTATATGTCTCTGGGGCAAATAAGTGAAACGCTACTACTACCAGCAGCAGCAGCAGCAGCAGTAGTAGTAGTAGTAGTAGTAGTAGTAGTAGTAGTAGTAGTAGTAGTAGTAGTAGTAGTAGTAACAATAGCAGTAGCAGTAGCAGCAGTTAGAATAACAGCTTCGTAGCTTAAGTTGTGTATGCCATTGTTATTAACCAATTTCAATTAAGTTTTAACTAATAAAATCCTAATTTTTGATTAAATTTAGCCACTTATCGCAGTCTTATTCTATTGGTTTATACTCGATTAAACATCACCATCAATGCTACCATCACCTCTTCCTCCTCCTCCTCCTCCTCCTCCTCCTCCTCCTCCTCATCATCATCATCATCATCATTATCATCATCATCATCATCATCATCATCATCATCATCATCATCATCATCGATACATTCATCATCATCAAATGATCGTCATGATCACCATTATCATCGTCATCGTCATTATTATCGTCATCATTGTCGTCGTCGTCATGAACGTCATCATAATCATCATCATCGTCGTCGTCGTTGTCGTCGTCATCGTCATCGTCATTATCAAATTGTCATCGATAGCTGGAAAGTAGCTACCTTCAACTTCCATCACGGCCTCATCACGGCTCCGGAACCTGGCGCATGCGTTCCTCGCTGTGACCCCGGGGAAGATCTTCCGAACACCTTCTTCTGAAACTGACACCTTTATTTGAATAATTTGCTTTTCTATTCAGAGCTGAAGAAAGTGCAGGTTCCGGTGGCTGGACTCACGATCATAAGGTCACGGTTTCGATTCCTGCACCGGGTGACAGGTTGTGTCCTTGAGCAAGGCACTTCACATCATTGCTGCTGTGCTGGGTGAACAGTGGAAACACCGGCAGAGTGTGTGCGTGTCCGCTCACGACTATATAGGCACCTAAAACAATTAAAGAAACTGAGGGAAACCCGTCGTGCGTGTGTGTGTGTATGTGTGTATTTGTGTGTGTGTCTGTGTTTGTTCCACTGCCATCATTTGACAACCGATGCTGGTATGTGTGTACGTCTCTATAACATAGCGGTTCAGCAAAAGAGACCGATAGAATAGGTACTAGGCTTACAAAGAATAAGTCCTGGTGTCGATTTCTTCGACTAAAACCCTTTAAGGTGGTGCTCCAGCATGGCCGCAGTCAAATGACTGAAACAAGTGAAAGAATAAAACAATAGTAACTGCAGAATACATGGTGCAGCACTCGAATTTTTTGCTTATTGAAAGACGCCATTTCACTCTGCCGATATTCGTAGAATCACATTTGACAAACCACATGCATAGATCGATGCGTTGCTAATTGTTTCTGGGTATCTCTTCATTTGCCATTCTCATGTCTGCTAGAAGCGAACCAATTTTACAAATGTTTTGCCAGCGTAGCCTAGCAAACGAGCTTGTTGAATCTCTCCTTTATGCTTAAAATTAATCCCTATTTTCTCTCTATTGAATCGTTCTCCTTTCACATTCTCCTTGTTTTCTTACTTTCATTAAAGTCTCTTTAACTGATCATCTCTTCTAACATCTCCTCCACCACCAACACCAACACCTCTTCCATGTTCTTTCGTTGCTTTTTGTGATAATATCTGTTTCGTATGTTTGATTTGTGCGTTTCTATGCGTTATTTTGTTTTCCATCGTTGTTGCCGTTGTTGTTGAGAAGACAAAAAAACGCGTTGATGCGGTAATAATGAAACAAAAATAATAATGTCCTTTACGCCAAAAACAAATATAACATACGTTACGAAAATAATATTCTGAAACTAATATTAATCAGCATTTATCAAGGTTTTCATTAAAAAAATAAAAACTAACCAATAACAACTACCACATTAACATCAACAACTGCATTAACAACAGCCACAGCAATAACAACAGATTTCTATAAACACGTTTAATAAATTCCGACATTTATGGCTGTCGGAATTAATTTAATTTCGTGCTTTTTGTTGTTTTTCTAACAGATATTACTGTCATTTATAAACACGTGTGACGTCACATGAGGTGTTTTGCAAGGAACCAGGAAACTGAAATAACGGCATTTATTATAACAACACTTGTGTAAATGAAATCACCGGTGAATACGGGTTTATATTGATTTTAGAATATCAGCTTTTACTATTGTGTTTTTTGTATGATTTGTTTTTTTTTTGTTTTTTTTTATATGTCTTTATCAAAAAAGGAAAGACAACAGCTATGACCTTGGCACGATCTCTGTGACAGGAAGTTGCGGTGATGGTAGGGAGGGTTAGCAAGAATAAACCAGGCTGGGTTGCTGCCGATTGTTATTTCGATTCTTGCTGCTGTTACTGTTGAGTCCGAGATCATCCCATATTTGAAATACTTATGATTAAAAACATCCTAACTGTAGCCATTCCATCTTTTTTCGTTATACAGAAAACACAGAACCAAATTATCTTTTCTTAGATGGTAGTATGTCATTTCTAGCATGTCGAATGACCACGCTGTTTGCTAGCAGCATCTCTCACTCGGAATACTCTAGTATTCCGAGTGAGAGAGGCTGCCAGCAAACAGAGTATTCTCCGGAAGCATAAATCAGAGATCAGGGGGCTTTGGCTGCTGTTTCGGATCTTTTTTAAAACGGGGTCCACATTTTTCATTAACGAAACACTTTGAAACTTGGAACACTGGTAGAATGTGTCATATAAAACATCTTTTTCTCTTAGTCTTCTTTAAAAAAAAAAGAAATCCACAAGTTATTCCATGTTAAAGTTGTCGTATTTCTGTAATTTCAACCAATCACTGACGTCCATTCAGCCAATATACATTAAGTGCCGACTACATAAACAAACGATTCTGAAACAATTAACCCTAACCCTAATCCTAACCCTAACCCTAACCCTAACCCTAACCCTAGGGTCAGGGTTAGGGTTAAAGCAAATTTAAAATGAAAAAAGCAAATAAAACGAAGGTATGGAGATTAAATACGCTTTACATCGCTTAATCAGCCAAACGAGTAAATATAAACAACTGAATACTTGTCAGTGATTGGTTGAAATTATCGAAATAAGACAATTTTTTACATGAAATAAATTCGAATACAAAAATATTTTTCTGTTCTATAACACAAAATAGATAAGTATACGAAGTTTGAAAGTCTTTCGGTACCAAAAACACTACGTAAAACATTAATGAAAAATGTGGCCCCCGTTTTAAAATAGATCCGCTGTTTCTAGCAGAACGAGAGGAACCGCTACTAAAATATCCCAAACACGTCTTATAAAATACTCTGCATTTTGTGCCAATCCGCCGTATTGGTCACAATGAATATTATTACTTTTAGCATGCTATCTCTCACTAAAATCAACCTTGCCATTCGTCCTTCAGATATCGATAAAATGACGAATTGGGTGATTACAAAGATCACCTGATCGGCTAAAAACAGGTACCTGTGGGACATTGCGTCTAAGATATCAATATTCTATATTTCAGCACAGCATAAGAACCTGAGTAACAAGAAGTACCGGCTTTCCAACCGCCCTGTGCTAAAGAGAAGCCCTTTAACAGTTCCAGCTTCTGCAGCGGCGGATCGAGAGCGAGCCAGCACTTGCGGAAGAGCAAGACTGGCAGACCGAGCGCAGGAAATGAAACGCTTCAGAGAGACGGTTGTTCATCTTGATCGATGCTGGAACCAACCACAGCATAAACAGTGGGAGGAAAACATAAATAGTTACCTCCCCTGTCAGTATATGTATATACTTGGGGAGAAAGGGAGTGAAAGGTGGTGACAAGGAGGCGTAGATTTGGAGGGGATTGGTCAAGGGCATATATTATAGAGTTAGATGCAAAGAAAGCAGCGAAGGTGGGGCAGGACTTACTCTGTAGAGCTATTATTTAGAAGAGGAAAAGAGGACTCCGCAAAGTTAGTGGAGAGCTTTGTGCTAAGGGATGCTACAATGGTCTCTGTTCCTCAGCGTTCCATGCCTCATACATTCACCACTCAGCTACTTCTCACCCTTCTTCCTAACCCACTCATTTTTCTATTTCTCGTCATCCTTGTTGCGTTCAATCCATCACGGCACCGCTCTAATCATTATGCCCGGTCCTATCCCTTTATAACATAGAAGATCATCCCACTGGAATCTTCTCCCTGTTCATGTTTTCCTTACTATTGTTTTAACGGAACATTCATGGCATCAAAGCTCACCGGTCTCGTATGGTCTGCAAAGGTCGTAGACAATATATATATATATATATATATATATATATATATATATATATATATATATATCCGTATATATATATATATATATATATATATATATATATATATATATATATATATATATATATATATATATATATATATATATATATATATATATATATATATATATATATATATGTATACTTGCATACAAATGCATTCACAGACACACACATATTATATATATTTGTTTGTGTGTGTGTGTGAACGAGCGTCTGTGACTATGTAAAACGTGTTTGTGCACACGTACACACACACACAGGTGCATATTTGCATATATGTATATACAGAGGCATCGCTTTCTCTCTCTCTATCGCTCTCCCTAATTCTCTCTCTCCCTATTTCTATCTCTCTTTATTTCTCTTTCTCTCTCTCTGTCTCCTTTTCTTTCTCGCCCTATCTCTCTAACTCTCTAACTATCTATATGCACATTGATATATACATACACACATATTTACATATATATGAATATAGACACACACACACACACACACACACACACACATATATATATATATATACTCACACACACATACATACAGACAGACACACACACACGCACATACATACATACATACATACATACATACACATACACATACACACACATACACAAACACATATATGATGAATGAGAACTTGAAAGAAATGGAAACAGACAGACAGACAGACAGACAGACAGACGGACGGACGGACGGGACAGACAGACGGACAGACAGACAGACAGACAGACAGATATTCATGCATACTTACACCTATACGTACACAAACATGGCTCTGTGTGTGTGTGTGTCTCCGTGTACGTGTGTGTGTGTGCATGTGTGTGTGCGGTGTGTATGTATGTGCGGTATGTGTGTGTGTGTGTGTGTGTGTGTGTGTGTGTGTGTGTGTGTGTGTTAATGTAAGTATAAAAAACGACTAATAATGATAATGCTTATCATTATTTATAATATTTAACCGGTGTAAGTTCATGTAAGAAGCTCCAAGTTTTACGACATTGCAAGGGACATAATCCATATAGCTTTGTAACTGTTTATTTTACTGCAGGAGAAAAAGCAGCTTCTTCAGTAAACTGCAGCCGCTGCAGTTTGGAAGAAGTCAATGTTGTTCTCTCTCTATAGCCACGTCACCTGTTTGATATCAGTACGTGTATGTGTGGTGGTGGTGGGTGGGTGGGTGGGTGATTGTAGTGTGGGTGAGTATGTGTGCGTGTATGTGTTGCTTGAATATGTGTGCATGTATGTACCGGTATATATGTGTAAGATTGTAAATATAGTTCATATGGGTATCTGTCTCTGTATGCATACATACATACATACATACACACACAAATATGTGTGTGTATATATGTATATATATATATACACTTACACACACACTTGCACACACACATATATATGTATACATACGTGTACATATATATATATATATATATATATATATATATATATATATATATATATATATATATTTGGTGGCACTCTGTCGGTTGTGACAATGAGGGTTCCAGTTGATCCGATCAATGGAACAGTCTGCTCGTGAAATTAACGTGCAAGTGGCTGAGCACTCCACAGACACGTGTACCCTTAACGTAGTTCTCGGGGAGATTCGGCGTGACACAGAGGGTGACAAGGCTGGCCATTTGAAATACAGGTACAACAGAAACAGGAAGAAAGAGTGAGAGAAAGTTGTGGTGAAAGAGTACAGCAGGGTTCGCCACCACCCCCTGCCATAGCCTCGTGGAGCTTTAGGTGTTTTCGCTCAATAAACATTCACAACGACCGGTTTTGGGAATCGAAACCGCGATCCTACGATCACGAGTCCGCTGCCCTAACCACTGAGCCATTGCGCCTCCGCTATGTATACATATGTATGCATGCATATCCGTATATGTGTGTACGTATGTATGTTATCTTTCTGATTTGATTTTCTTTACGTGTATTGTATGTATACATTTGATATACATACATGAAGAATGATGTACGTTATTTATATTATTTACATTTGACGAATATTTGTCCTCATCTTGTTTGTTGTTAACACAATATTTCGGCTGATATACCCTCCAACCTTCATCAGGTGTCTCGGGAAAATCTCGAACCTAGGTTTTCATTGTCCTCACATAAAGTAAATCTTTACAAGTGTTTCAAAAATTCAGTGACATATGTCGATCCAATAATCAAGTCCTTATCCATTCTACGTTTTCTCACCCATTGCACACACGCGCACGCGCGCGTACACACTTACACATACTGAACAAAGTAAACAAAGGAATGAGAATGACGGTATTACATTTTCTAATTAGTTTCTGAGTCAATTAGGGAATTACACAATTTGAATGCCTAATCCATCACGTTCATTGATGTAGAAAAATAATACACGTTGCTGTAACTCTCGTAACTGATTAAAAGCGTGTAACAATTTCATTTTCATTCCTTTGTTTGCTTTTATGCTCAATGATTAATGAACCAACCTCATAATTTACACTTTATTCTTTATTCTTTTACTCGTTTCAGTCATTTTATTGGTTGGTTTTGCCGAACCACTAAGTTACGGGGACACAAACACACCAACACCGGCTATCATGCGGTGGTGGGTAACAAATATATACACACACACACACATGCACACACACACACATATACACACACACACACACATACACACACACACACACATACACACACACACACACACATACACACACACACACACACACATATATATATACGACAGGCTTCTTTCAGTTTCTGTCTACCAAATCCACACACAAGGCTGTATAGATTATTTACTTTTCTTTTACTTATTTCCGTCATTAGACTACGGCCATGCTGGAGTATCATCCTGAAGAATTTTTAGTCGAATGAATCGACCCCAGTGCTCATTTCCTTTAAGCATGGTACTTATTTTATCGGTCTCTTTACCGAACCGCTAAGTTACGGGCACGTAAACACAACACCGCTTGTCAAGCAGTGGTGGGGGACAATTATTGACACAAAGTGACACTCACACATAATATCAGTTAATGAAGTACAAAAGAACATGGGTTAACGGCTCCGAGGAAGCTATAGAATGTTACACAATTACTCAGATTTGTTTCTTGAAGCAGAAACAGCTGTAAGATAATGAAGTTGATTATGTAATTCCTGTTCTTCTGTTATTCATTGATGCAAACACACACACACATGTACAGGCACACACAGACACAGGCACACACGCACACACACACACACACACACACACACACACACACAAACGCACGTAAATGTATGTACGTATTGATACAAACACACAGGTTTGTATCCATCTAAATACGTACGTGAGTACGATTGTGTATATGTATGTATGAACGGACGCCCTTATATGAACATGTATATGAGGGTATATATGTATGCCTGCCTGTATGTGTGCCTGCATGTACGTACGTACGTACGTACGTACGTACGTACGTACGTATGTATGTATGTATGTATGTATGTATGTAAGTATGCGTGTATGTATGTGTGTTTGTATTATAATGTCAGCATGTATGGATTTATGGATGTTTGTATGTATGCATGCTTGTATGTATATAGAGATATATGTATGTATATGCACGTATGTATGCTTATATGTATATATGTATGTCTGTACGTGTGTACTTATGTAGGTACATATGCATGTATCTATTTAACTGCGTATACACGTATGTATGTATGTATGTATGTATGTACGTACGCATATATTTTATTCCGTACATTTTTGTCATTTGCGGGTTTACATGATCGGAATGTCGATCGGTCGTTGGTTTTGTTTGTGTCTATGTGACCTTAAACTCTTCTTGGTCAACAGATATTACAGGTAATGAATGAATCTGTTGGTATCTCTCAATAGAAATAAATAAACAACAATGAATAATCACTAAAACCTACTGGCCAATAAAAGTCATGGACGCGCTGATAAGAACGTTTGTGGAATTTTAAAAGCACAACAGCGACAACAAAAGCTATTCTTCAATACAAAGTAATAATGAAAACATGACATTTGAAGCTTTACAACAGCTGTAATTACTTAACGTTCGACATATGTTGCTCAAGTGGAATTTGATAGCTGAAAGAAGGCAACATCTGTAATCACAAAACTTTGTTTTCTTCTTTTTCTTTTTTTTTTCCTTCGAATATATTAAAATACACCGTATTGGACATATAAAGGCGTACGGTCATATAAGGTGTACTTAAATTTCAGCAAGGCAGATTTCAGGGAAAAGGTGTCTTTAATTCATTGAAGCTAGCGCAGAAGACCCGACTTCACAAATAGATCCTGGGTTTATCTTTTGAGACATTTCGGAGATAAAAGCTGTGTTTTATATGCCATCAAATACGGTATGCATATATACATACAAACATACATACATACGTGTGTGTGTGTGTGTGTGTGTGTGTGTGTGTGTGTGTGTGTGTGTGTGCCTGATGATTGTACTAGGATACCAGACGTGTTAGGAATACTGTCTAGCATGCTCGCAGCACATGAAACTAATAGTAGCACATAAAAATATATTTTGTATTTACTAGATAATATTTACCTCTCACTAGAAGGGGTACTTTTTTGTTGATCTTACCATCACTGAACAGTACACACACACACATACACACATGTATGTATATATATATATATATATATATATATATATATATATATATATATGTATGTATGTATGTATGTATGTATGTATGTATAGTCAATTCGAGGATGTTAGATTCACATTATGGATTATATTATCCAGAAAATTCCGCCCGTTAATCACTATCATATAATGAGAAAGTCCCTGCGAAATGTTAGGGATTATTGTAATAATACATATTATTAATATTGAAAGAAAGAAAGAAAATGGAGAAAGATGAATGTATGAATAATTTATTTGTATGATATAAAGATATTAAAATTTTAAAAGAATAACAATACAAATAAATTATAAGATATAAAACTCAAAAAGAAATGCGAAACGCATCTCCCATTTCTTTTTGAGCTTTACAACATAATTTATTTGGATTGTAATTAAAAAAAAATTCAACAACTTTATATCATACGAATAAATTATTCAGACATCCATCTTTCTCTGTTTTTTTCTTCTTTCAATATTAATGATATATATACACATATATGTATATACACTCACATTCATTCATATATGACGGCTGTCTACTCGTTAGACGACCATGACCATCGCTGAAAGGCGTGCACAATGTCGTTGCAAACCGAGTGCAGCTTACACAACACCATGACGACTGGGTACGACTGCATCTTAAAGAATGAAAGCTCAATGTTTTTTGTGGAATATCAAAAGTATTATTATCGACAATTTTGATGCCGAATAGTCGGTTGTAGTTTGTCTCAAGCGGGACGTCAATTGTTTCACTAAGTAAAGGAGAATAAGTAATCATGTATAGACAACCCACAGTATTACCTATCTACAAGGTATCGCGTCCAATGTAGTTGTCAATTGTTATCCTACCTAAAAGTGGAAGGCCTAAACGTTTAATCAAAATCTCTCCGGAAATACTAGTTTCAAATTTAGGCACGAGGCCAGCAATTTCAGGGGAGAGGCTAATCGATTAATTCGCCTGGTACAGAGCCCAACTGGTGCTGTTTTTGTTTATCAACCCCGAAAGGGTGAAAGGCAAAGTCAACCTCGACGGCATTTGAACCCAGAACATAAAAACGGACGAAATGCCGCTAAGAATTTTGCCCGGCATGCTCAAGATTCCGCCAACTGATCGTTTTTCTCTCGGAAAATATTAAGAATGAAATTGTTTTGATCCTCACTGTTTTGCATGCAGTACACACAGTAATTTATTATTTGTTCAGCAGACATCAACATGCTTCAAATAATCGCTTATTTGCTGGAATCTAAAAGAGTTTTTCACTCGTCTTTAGATTCATTGACCCCGATGTAACTTTGACTGATGCGACATAATCAGATCGAAACAACGCGGTGTCTCAAAGTCTCCTTACATCTATAAAACAAGTATGTTATGAGCACACACCGTCTGAAGGGAGACTGTGTTCTCCGAAGAGGAAATATAATAGCTATTAGCATATTCACACATTCGAATTTGCCAGAACGTATTGGGAATAAATATATGTCTTTGTTCTGATTCTCGTTATTCTCCGTGGCATATGGTAATTTATCAAACCAATTGCTGTTCGGTTTCTAAATGTCTCAGATGAGCTATTCTTAAAACAATTATAACTTTACAGATTATTAACTGCTAACTTTAGAAAGGAAACACTTTTCAATATTTACATCAACTCTATGTTTCGCTCGGTTTAATCTCCGATCGTTATCTGATGATGCACAATAACGAGTGGAAGATAAACCAATCGAAACGTAAGTGCGTAGATATTAATATTTTAAAATATATCAGCTCTAACGATGAGATTAATAACCCGAAAAATTACAATAATATTCAATTAGTTAAGCTTTCAATTTTTGCTGCAACAGTTCCTACTTGGAATATTGTCAGGACTATTCAGAATACAAATGTCGATGTGAGAAAAGAATGTTTCTGAATTCTAAAGCTATTTTCCTTTCCGATATTTTGTCGTATTTCGACTTAAGACGCATCTTCCTTTTCTTTATAATATTTTGAGGTATATCGACTTGTAATATATATTCTTTCTCCTATTAGAGTTTCGGTATATTTTGAATGCATATCTACACAAAAATATGTACATATATACAAATGTATATATATAAACATACATACGTACACACTCATACATACGTGGGTGGGGTGTATGCGTGTATGTCTGTGTGCATAATTGTACTATTTTTGAAGAATTTTCATTCGGTTTGCATCTTCTTTGTAGTATTTTATTGCTTTTCGATTGGATATACATCTTGTTTTTCGTATTTTACCGTCACGCGCTCGCGTGCACACACGCGCACACACACGCGCACACACACGCACATACACACACGCACATGCACATACAAATATATAGACACATAGATAGATAGATAGATACATACATACATACATACATACATACATATATATATATATATATATATATATATATATATATATATATATATATATATATATATATATATATATATATATATATATATATATCTGTTTGAAATATAGTATTATATATAATGCATACATTTTTATGTTTGAGTTTATAAGTGCATATATATATATAGTATATGTATACATTTACACAGGCATATATATATTGACATATATATACATACATATATATATATGTATATATATACATATATGTGAGCGTGTGTGCGTATATATATATATATATGTATACATACATATATATATATATATATATATATATATATATATATATATATGCATATATGTATATGTATATGTATACATATATATATGTATATATATATATATATATATATATATATATATATATATAAATATATATATATATAAATATATATATATATATATATATATATATATATATATATATATATATATATATATATGCATATATGTATATGTATATGTATACATATATATATGTATATATATATATATATATATAAATATATATATATATATATATATATATATATATATATATATATATATATATATATATATATATATATGCATATATGTATATGTATATGTATACATATATATATGTATATATATATATATATATATAAATATATATATATATATATATATATATATATATATATATATATATATATATATATATATATATATGCATATATGTATATGTATATATATATATATATATATATATATATATATATATATATATATATACACACATGTATGAATGATGAATGATGAATAAATAGACAGATAGGCAAGCAGGCAGGCAGGCAGGCAGGCAGACAGACAGATATATCTCCTCCTTTGTAGTGCCTTTGAAGTGTTTTCATTTGGTTTGTATAGTCCTTTGTAGTAATTTTTGCAGTATTTTTCTGTTTGGAACGTATCTTCCTTTGATGTCAAATGTTATAAATTCTTTCTTTTAATGACATTAAATCCATCCAAGATGTAGCTACAAGAAATCAATATTCTATCAAAATAACATTCACAACATAGAATCTTTTCTATCACGTCTTAATTTCATCATTATTTGAATTCAGTTAATGGCGTTCATTTTTCTTCCAAATATTGATTTTTAAATATTTTTGTTTGTGCTCCTCTTCTTTGTTTTTGGATTTTATTTTCGGAAATTTAATTGCTTACAAAGAACTCCGAATTTTCATTTGTTTGTCTGTTTGTTTGCCTTTTTATATTTGAAGTAGTAAAATTATTTAATTTTATTCTTTAATGGTTCTTCTATATTAAGACAGTGTCACATCTTTACTTAATCAGTGTCGAACTCAGGTCGAACTCAGTGAGCTAGAAATAGAAGTTAAATTGCCTCAAATAATGTCTTATTCGCTACAAGAATAGGAAGAACATATTGGACAGCATTGTCCTAGACGAGTATATCCTTGAAAATTATGTGATGATGATAAATTCTTAATCATTACCGAACACTTGACCTTGCAAGCCAATAAACGGCAACTTTTTTCTTGGTACGCTCGGATTGCTAAAAATAGAAACCAAACTACCTCAAATCGTGTCTTACTGTCTACAAAAACAGTAAGAATGCATTTGATATCATTGTCCTAGACATACATATCCTAGAAAATTATGGGAAGGCCACAATTCCTTAATCAGTACAAATTCTTGGCCAGCGTGAGCTTCTAAACGATAGCTTTTTTCTAGGTACAAACTCGGTGTGTCAGGAATTGAAGCCTAATCACCTCGAATCATATCTCACTATCTTTCAAAAAAAGAACACATGGGATAGTATTGACATAGATACACATATCCTAGAAAACTAGGATTGCCACGCTTGTACTTGGCCTGGGTCAACAAATAAACCGTAGTAGTTGTCGGGGTAATCTCAGTTTATTAGAAATAGAAGCTAAATTATTTCAAAGCAAAACGGAAGAACATATTGGATAGTATTGCCCTAGATACACATATCCTTGAAAATTATGAGATACTCACAATTACTTAATAGCGAACCCATATAGTTTATCTTGGTGAGCCAATAAACAGGAGCCTTTTTCTGAGTATGCTCAACCTATTGGAAGTAGAAGCCATTTTGTCTCAAATCATATTCTACTCTGCACAAAAAAGGTAAGAACACTTTGGAAGAAATTATTTTAGTTAATTTAGAAAATTAAGGGTTGGCAACAATTCGGGAGCATTTCATTGTCACACGTTGGTTTAATTAGAGGTTATATGGGGACAAACAGCAGCACCATCACCATCAACAATAACAACAGCAGCAATACGGTATCTATTTCACGCCAGAATATGAAGATCTTGCCCATGAGATGTGTCAACTTTCACATCACACACGTTCATCCACACCAACATACATATAGATATATATATATATATATATATATATATGTAACATATGGTATAATTATAAATAGGGCACATTTTAACCATTTCTCCGCAGACTGAAAAAGATGATGAACAACCTTAATCGATTTTTGAACCTTATTGGGTTCTCATCAGAGGTGTCTACATCATTCTGGCAGTCTACAGAGAAACAAGCAGCCAAACTGATTATATACTCAACAAATGTAGCGGTTACTCTATAGAGGACTCCCTAATTTGCATACCGAAAGTGTTTAACATTCTATAAATACCAGCGGCCTGTGAACGGGGATCTTAGTCCACATAGTATCAAAGTATGATATAATATATATGTAACATAAGCTCGTAATATTGATTTTTCAATGTGTTCACAGTGAGTTCTGTGTAATTTCATCCGTTGTCGACTAGGAAGTATACCTCTGGTATTTTTCTTTCCCTAGTGAACGCTCTATTTTTTGTTCTTTCTGACTATTTACACTATTATACACATATCACTTTTTACTGTTTCTAAATATTTTCTTGTGAAAGTGTAATCCTGTCAGGCATGTGCAAACTTTCCATGTGGAACCACGAAAATAACTTTTAATGGAAGACATGGAAACTTACTCGTCTTCAAAAGCAAGTTATAAGAGTCCCTACGTGGTTTATTGACTTGCTAGAAACGGTAACAAAACAAATCTTTCGAAATACCTCATCATTTCTTAGGAAAGACGTGTCATGTGAATAATGTAGACCAAGATAAACTATGTGTGAGAAACAAAACAGTATGGTCACAAATGGAACACCTTTGTTCACATAGGTTTCTTCGTTCAGGACCTATCAGGGACTATATCTTCAAAAACAAGCAATAAATGTGTGTCGGCAAGAGGTTTCAATCTCTTACACCCTTCCTATGGTGATTTGCCACAGGAAATATAATTGAAGTTGCTAAGTTTTCCACTGTACTGTATTTATCTAGGCAATATAATAAATTGCTAGACAGCGGCAACAGCAGCAACGGCAGCAGCAGCAACGATATCAACTGCAGTAGTTGTAGTCGTAGTAATAGCATCAATAACAGAAGTGACAATTATCAGTTAATTCGGTCTGACATTTTAAACTGAGTCAATACAAGTAAGGAATGTGATTACGTCTTCAATGAAGATTTATCGTGGACAGACAGAATTTAATTAAAAGGTCAAAAATGGTTTATTGAATCGATTGCAAAGGTTTCCAACCGACGCAGGAAATAAGAATTCGCCTCGTTTGTTTATTTGCTTTTCTTTTTCTTTGTTTGTTTGTTTGTTTTTTTTGTTTTGTTTTTTTTGTCATTCATCTTTTGGTTGTATCTCCTTCTACGAGAACGTGCATAAAGACTTACAAAATAACTGCTAAAGACTGCTTAAATTGTTTACTATTCCTAATCTCGAAGAAACTTAAAAATCGTTGAGTTCTCTACCACATGGGTTGTGGGTTCAGACCCACTGTGTGGTACCTTCGGCAAGTGTCTTTTACTATAGCTCGGGCCGACCAAAGCCTTGTGAGTGGCTTCGATAGTGCGAGTGGCTTTCGCTAAATATTTAAAACGCCTATATAGTCGCGAGCAGATATATACACCCTCTCAGCATATCCAGGACATGACAACTGCAGGGGGAAAGAGCTACAACAGTACCGGACTTGTTATCAACATACACCCGAAATGAGGTACGTAGCTCAAGGAAACAACATATCGCCTGGTCCAGAAATTGAACCTTCTCTCTTATGATCTTATGCCGAACACCCTAACCACTAGGCTACACGCTACACCACTTCACAGTATTTCTTTCTTTTGTTTTTTTATATATCATACATAAATTGGCACTCCGTCGCTTACGACGTCGAGGGTTCCAGTTGATCCGATCAACGGAACAGCCTGCTCGTGAAATTAACGTGCAAGTGGCTGAGCACTCCACAGACACGTGTACTCTTAACGTAGTTTTCGGGTACACGTATTCAGCGTGACACAGTGTGACAAGGCTGACCCTTTGAATTAGAGGCACAACAGAAACAGGAAGTAAGAGTGAGAGAAAGTTGTGGTGAAAGAGCACAGCAGGGTTCGCCACCATCCCCTGTCGTAGCCTCGTGGAGCTTTAGGTGTTTTCGCTCAATAAACACTCACAACGCCCGGTCTGGGAATCGAAACCGCGATCCTATGACCGCGTGTCCGCTGCCCACCACTGGTCTTTTGCGCCTCCACCATACATAAATTATGGTTGCCATAATAACCACTTAATGCTTTTTTTTTTTTTTTTTTTGCTTTTCTTCGTTTCATAATATATTTATATATATTTATGCTCCCAGGAATTAAATAAGTCTGCCAATTCGAGTTTTAGCACACAAAATGCTAGAGCTGTATTCTCTTGTGACTTGCTCTCTTTACACTTAAATAATAAATTATGGAGTGAGAATGACAAATGTATGTAGTTAGGCAGAACAAGTAACCTCGACACTAAAACAGATTAATGTATGGCGCTCGGTTGCTGTATTTTGAGACTTGTGGTAGTTTTTGGTTCTGTTTTAACCGTACTATAAATTAACTTGTACAATATGCGAAAAACCAATACAATATTTGGTACACTTCGTATCAATATCGTTAAGAGTAAAATGCTTTTAGCTATCAAACTAGTGTAAGGTATTTAATCCAGAAGCGTTTTCCGCAGTGCTCTCTGTGCTAATAAATAAACGAATTGATAAATTAATTTATTGATGTAAACGGTATAACGTCCTAAATTTTTTTTATAAGGATTGCGTAGTTTAGGTTTACACACAACAAATACAGGGTGTCCACAAAGTCTGGGTACACGAGGATTAACACATACTGTAAGAAATTATTTCTTATATCTAATTATGTTATGATTTTATTTACGCCATGTACCCACATGGAGATTAACACATTCTTTAAGAAATTTTTATTTCTTATATTTAATTGTTTATATTATGATTTTATTTACTCTATGTACCCAGACCTTGTAGACACCCTGTATAACACACTTACTTGCTCAAAGATTGAAAAAAAACCTCACACATAGACGTACACACGTACATGTATATGTGTGTAACGTACGTACGTATAGACACACACATAACTACACTCATACATATATGTTTGTATGTGCGTATATGAATACACATAATATACATTATATTCACACACTCACACTCACACACACTCACACTCACACACTCACACACACACATATGATGGACTCTCCCGTCAAAGACGACGCATGAGTGTTCGGTTTTTTGCCGAACGACCAGCACAAACGATTGGTGTATAGTGATTAAATGGTCACACCGCACATTATCTCGTTTTCTCCATTAAATCGACGTTGTCTAAACAGGTGCACTGTGTGCCACGCGTCAGGAGTCGAAGTGGTTGCAGAACAACGTGAGATGAAGTGTTTTGCTCAAGAACACAACACACCACCCGGTCTTGGAATTGAAACCACAACCTCACGATCCTGATTGCAACATCCTAATCACTCGGTCAATCCCAAATTTTATTTAATTTGCTTTGCGGGAGCAACTGTTTTATCGAAAGCGTATATTGTTGTTAAATTTTCGAAATACGAGACTAGAAAAACAGCCAACAACTGATGGAGGGTCGTTTTTTATGTTGTTTGCTTTGTTTTCCATTTGTATATTTCGTTGTTCGAAAGAATAGTTCATGTTCCATGTACTCGTGCTTCGTATTCTTTTGTTGTACACGTTTCGTGATGTCCTGTGCCCACATATGCATATATATATATACATACGTATAGATGTATGTACATATACGTATGTATATATGCATACATACATATATATATATATATATATATATGGAAAGTAACGAAAATAATTTTCAACCTTTGATGCAAAGCCACGAATTTTATAAAAGAGTACAATAAATTATATTAACTCTAGTAAGTAGATCATAAATACGTTATTGATTATATTGATCTTAGTAAATGAATCGTAATTGGTAATCACATCATCGACTATATTGCCCTTTGTGTTCATTCATAACAACGTGATTCAAAAGAGACAAAAAAGAAGATAACCCTAACCCTAACCCGACGGGATTGTGAACATATTGAAACATATCTTAAATAGCACAAGGTATTTAGTTTGACGTTTGTATCAATGTTGCAATCCACCTTCTTGAAGAGAATTAATTTCTTACAAAGAGTAAGGCTTCGAATTTTAAAGATAAGATGTAGGGGATTGCATAAAGTGGTATTTTATTTCACCAATCCCGGCAAGATTAATGCCAATGTTGACTTTGGCAGGAATTGAACTAATAAAACCAGGGTTAACAACTAAATATCGCAAAGAATTACATTTTGTTTCTCGTTCTACCGACTTTACCAAACTATGAGCCTGAAGATAATTAAAATTGAAAACTAATTGTAATTAATTCTTTCAGATGAGTTCTCTTTATTTTATTTTTTTCCAATTCACACCTTACCTGCCAGCCAACTGTTAAACATTAATTACGGAGACTTCTTAATTACATATTCTCACCGGCACAATTTTAACGAAACATATCTAATTACAATGGTATGTGGAGACAATTCACACCTCTCACTTGCAGAGTCTTCTTTATAGTCTGTCATTTAAACAAACAAAATTTATTGCTTTCCATTGTAAGACCGAAATAAAGCTAAAATAAAACACCAAATATATATGCGGAAAAATTTAAGACAATTGAATCCTGAAACCTAGTCTTCGGTGACATGACAGTGCTTCTATAATTTTTCTCTCAGACGAAATAATATACAAATCTACAATTCTAATTTATTCACCTTTAACTGTAAGTATCTTATCTTATAAAGAAGGTGCCGTTCCCTATATAGACACAAATGTAATTCCTTCCCAAATAAATTGCATTTCATATTCGGGGCTTCGATGAAGCTATAATGTGTTATTCAGACACTCAACAATGAGACCACTGCATTTTATTGCAGAAACAACTGTAAACTAATGAAGTTCATAAGATAATCATTTATTCCTTTCCCATCTCTCTTTCTTATTATTGCTCTATACTCGAAAAACACTTCGTTCTGAAACATACGCATATTGAATTCTACATCAGGTTATTAGTCTCACTATGCCTAGGATATATATATATATATATATATATATATATATATATATATATATATATATATATATATATATACTATATATATACTATATATATATATACTATATATATACTATATATACTATATATATATAATCTTTTCCCCCCCACGACTTGTTTTCTTAAGCTTACTACTTATTCTATCTCTCTCTTTTGCCGAGCCGTTAAGTTACAGGGACGTAAACACACCAACACCGGTTGTCCAGCAGTGTTGGGGAGACAAACACAGACATAAATACACGAACACACACACGCATATGTACATACGACGGGCTTCTTTCAATTTCCGTCTGCCGAATCCACTCACAAAGCTTTGGTCGGCCCGAAGCTATAGTAGAAGACACTTGCCCAAGGTGCCACCATCTCACTACTGTTGTGAATTGTAAAACCTAACTGTCACTACTACTATATCAACCTGAAGATTGCATAGTTTAATGCATGAAAGTACTAGTTCAACTGGAATGAACATTTGATATTCTATCATTTCATTATATTATATTATCAGATACTATATTATTATAGGATTGTAAATAAAACGTGAAAATCAAAGTTAGAATTCCTTTGATTAATATTTTCTTCTAAAAAATCATACAGACCCATATGTGTGTGTGTGTGTGTGTGTCTGTGTGTGTGTATGGCCGCACTCAAATGCCTGAAACAAGTAAAACAATAAATATGTGTGTGTGTATGTATATATGTGTGTGTGTGTGTGTGTGTGTGTGTGTGTGTGTGTGTACGTGCCTGTGTGTGTCTGAAGGCGCATATAGCTCAGTGGTTAGAGCGTCGAGCTTACGATCGCGAGGTTGTGAGTTCGAATCCCGGACCGGGCTGTGTGTTGTGTTCTTGAGCAAGACACTTTATTTAACGTTGCTCCAGTTTACTCAGCTGTAGAAATGAGTTGCGATGTCACAGGTGCCAAGCCGTATCGGCCCCTTTGCCTTTCCCTTGGATAACACTGGAGGCGTGGAGAGGAGAGGGGAGGTCGGTATGCATGGGCGACTTGCTATTCTTCCATAAACAACCTTGCCCGGACTTGTGCCTGGGAGGGTAACTTTCTAGGTGCAATCCCATGGTCAGTCATAACGGATGGGGGGGGGTCTCAGTTCAGCATATATATATATATATATATATATATATATATATATATATATTCTTTTATTCTTTTACTTGTTTCAGGCATTTGCGTGCGGCCATGCTGGAGTACCGCGTTGAATGGTTACAGTATATATATGTATATACTTATACATTCATACACATTTGCGTATGCATGTATAATCTGAACAAACAACATACACACTGTTATTGTATGATTGTCACCTTAAACAAAAGCAAACATTGACTTTTTGCGAGGATTGAAAGTGCAGCGCTTCACGATCTAGTCTTGCCTTGCAAGAAAGCTCAACTGTTGCTCTGTCTATCCGCACCGCGCCTTCCCATTCCCAGCAACTGTAACAAACGTAAACAAACTATAGACGTAACAAACAATCGGGATTGATTGATTGAAATAACTGTTGTAACAAAGGCTGAAACAACATGAACAAAAGAAGTAGCTGCAAGCCCAACGGCAATGATTGTGATAACAAAAATTATAGAGTGATGGTGGTGGTGGTGGTGGTGGTGGAGAGACAGCTACAGCAACAGTGGCGGCAGCAGCAGCAATTAGAACAACAGTAACAACCTCCATGGTATTAGTGGCGGCAGCTGCAGCAACATCAATAACATCTACAACAATAAGATGTGCAACAATAAGATCAAAAACGACATTAACAATAATAACAATTACAACAACAGCAGCAGCAGCAGTAAATAAGGATATAATACTAACAACTAGAACAATTACAACAACAACAACAACAAAATAGCAATAACAACAAAATAGCAATAACAACAACAGCAATAATTTCGATATCGATCAATCTCTTCAGAAACACAATTTCCTAAGGATGTTTTTTTAAGTCTAGACGAGCATTAATTACTTTCAAAATAAATATAAATAAACATTATTGTTGTTGTTGTTGGTGTGGTGGCGATGAGGATGGCGATGGCGATGGTGATAGTGGTGGTGATGGCGTAGGTTACGGTGGTGGTTACGGTGGTGGTCATGATGACGATGATGATGATGGTGATGATGGTGATGATGATGATTATGATGATGACGACGATGGCCATAGTGATGATAATGATGATGATAATGGTAGTGGTGGTGGTGGTGGTGGTGGTGGTGGTGGTGGTAGTGGTGGTGGTGGTGGATGTGGTGGTGGTGGACGTGGTGGTGGTGGTGGTGGTGGTGGTGGTGGTAGTGGTGGTGGTGGTGGATGTGGTGGTGGTGGTGGTGGTGGTGGTGGTGGTGGTGGACGTGGTGGTGGTGGTGGTGGTGGTGGTGGTGGATGTGGTGGTGGTGGACGTGGTGGTGGTGGTGGTCGTCGTCGTCGTCGTCCAGGCGGTGGCGGCGGTGGCGGCTGTGGCGGCAGCGGCGGCGGTGACGATGAAGATGATGATGAATGTGATGTTATTAATCTTAATGATTATCGAGCTCGAAATGATGATGATGATGATGATGATGATGATGATGACGACGATGACGACGACGACGATGATGATCATCAAAGTATAATGATGCTTTCTTATATTTGCTTGAGGGCTGTCTGAAGAGTGTTTACAATTTGGAGGGGTTTTGCATAGAAAAAGAACACTTTTGTTGCCTAGACACAAAGCTACAAATATGTGTAATGGCTGAATCTATTAAACAGCTCCAAGTACTTGACCTACACTTGACTGTAAAGCACATTTCTCATTCCTGTACATTTCCGTTTCATTCAGTATCATTATTATAAGTTAACTTGCAATATGTTTTTACCACAGAACTTTTGACATCTATTCCTTTATTTTTTGATGAAGGACCATCTGTCCAAAACGTAATAACATAGTATATTGAATCTAATATATTAACTTTATATTTGTTTCCTTATTTTAGTGTCCTCTTTTTAAAATAATCCCTACTTTTCTCGGATGACACTAGATCGTTAGATCTATGATTATATGTGTGTGTGTGCGTGTGTGTGTGTGTGTGTGTGTGTGTGTGTGTATACACACACACACACACACATACACACACACATAATGATCTATATATATATATATATATATATATATATATATATATATATGTATATATAATTGCTAAAGAGAACAAAAAACGTTATGGCAAGGCAAACATCTCAAGTCAGATTTGCATGCTTTGTTTTATGCATGTATTCTCATGCATGTTTACATATGCTCATATATACTTAATCGATAAACTTTTGGAAAGTTTAATAGATTTTTACAGTTCCAGTGATGGGGTCGATCTGTAGTCTTCGAATCAGCTTTCTCCTTTCTGGTTTTAAGAAGCCTAATTTCTCAAGATTGGTATTAGGCAGTGTATTACATATGCCAGTGCCCCAATAATTACAGGTATAAACCTAAACTTGAAATCTAGATAGAGTAACTGCAAATAGTTCAGCATAGGTATTTTCTATTTTGATGATTTTTAGTTTTATGTTAATATCCACTTGGCAGCTGATATCCATAACTGTACACAATTTCTCTTATGGATGTACAACTGACTTCTAAAAATCTACAATTCAGATATTTCTATACATACAGACCTAAATTGACTGATCAAAAGGAAGTTGATTCGTTGTTGAGAAATCGTTTCGTCGATTTCACAGAGATCGAAAGCCGACCGCAGAGTTCCCGATTCGAGGATTTTACAACTCAATACAAAACCAGACGTTTTAAAAAAAAGACAAGGATGTGAAAATAACAAACATATACACCATCACCACAAAAATTGATTTAAAGATAATTTGATCATTTCTGTTAAATTTTTCGAATGTTCTGCGCGTTGTTTTTAAGTGAATAAATTTTGTAATATTTACTCACTTGGGCGATAATATAGATTTGTTGCATTAAAATTCTATTCAGTTTTTTTTAATGCATTTAATTTCTTTTTTTCTTATTGATTATCAATTTGTATTCATATTCTTTTATCGTTTAGGAGGGTGGCCTACGTTTTAAGCATAAGAGAACTAGTGTTGCGGTACTGAGCTTAGACTACTTTTCAGGACTGTACGTTACTGATTTCTTTTTCAATTTGGGCTTTTTGTACCTTAAAATTTTAATTTTAAATTTAAAGAATTCTATTGAATAACTTATCAAATAATCAACTAGGAAAATTTGGATTGGCATACAAGCAATCTTTATATACACAAATGGAGAACAGAGAATTTTGCTCAAAACACCAGATCACCGAGGTTTCCTGAAGAGAGGTTTCTAATCCCAAAATATTGAAATACAAAGCAAAAGTACAAACCATCAACTTCTATTATATCTTATAACTTGCACTGTCTGGGCCACTAGAAATCAAACACACACACACACACACACACACACACACACACACACACACACACAAACACACATATACATAAGCGAAACTTCCAGGACGTTACAGGAGAGAAGGCAGTATCATAGTAATAGGTTGGTACCCATTTCTGTTGAGTAGACTGGAACAACATAAAATAAAATGCCTTGCTGAAGAGCACAGTGCGTCGCCTAGTCCATGGATCGAACCTCCGAACTTACGGTCATGATCTCTGAAACATAACCGTAAAGACATGCGCTTTCATAACAGCAATTTTGAGCTGAGGGAGGTTTGTCAGTTACATCAATCCCAGTGTTCAACTGGTACTTATTTTATCGACCTTGAAATGATGAATGCAAATGTCGTCCTCGGGGGAATTTGAACTTAAAGATCCGAAACAAATGCCGCTAAGCAATTTTGTCCGGCGTGCTAAGGATTCTACCAGCTCGCCACCTTCGCTGCCAAAATAATGAAAAATGATGGCCCACGCCACTCTCGCCAATCATTTGATTAAGCTACTGAGACAGAAATTTTCATGAAACAAATAACACAGAATAAAATGGCGTTGGATCTCTTTTCCTCAGTTTATAATTTTGTGAAAGATAAAATTTTGTATATAGAATAGTTATCTTTCTCAAACCAATTGGCTTCAACTGTTTTGTTAAGCAGGCAAAAAATAATATACAAATATAATGTTAAATGTATTATTACATAAGCTGATATATAAAATGTTTGTTACCGTTAACTTTTATTTCCAAAATCACATCATTATTATTATTATTATTATTATTATTATTATTATTATTATTATTATTATTATTATTATTATTATTATTATTATTATTATTGTTATTAGACATTATTAATTTTATACAGATATTTAATTTATATTTACATTTACATTTATATTTCGCCATAAAACATTCAGAAATTATTGTCTGTCCTTTGTTTTCAATTTTTATTCATTATATTCATTGTTTTTATTATTTACGAAAACAAACGGTTTAATAAATGTAATTATATCAAAGGAAAAAATAGTTTTTTTCTGTTATATAATAATAGATAAATATAATGCAAGTATAATTTACTTTTTAAGCAAACACGTTTCTTTTATTGTATATAAGAAATTCAAATATTTGAACAAGACTTGTATTTATTTTACTAACATAAAACTGTCTATGTCTCTTTTTCCATGTTTTCCCTCCTCCTTGTCTTTGTCTCTCTCTCTCTCTCTCTCTCTCTCTCTCTCTCTCTCTCTCTCTCTCTCTCTCTCTCTCTTTCTTTCTTTTCATATTTACTCTCTTACTTGATTCAATCATTGGACTGATAATCATATATGTATATGATAATAATATTCATATATGTATATGAAAATAATAATATTCATATATGTATATGAAAATAATAATAATAATAATAATAATAACAATAATAATAATAATAATAATAATAATAATAATAATAATAATAATAATAATAATAATAACAACAATCACAAGCAATTCCATGTAGCCACAACAGAAGTTGCTGGAAAAAATAGGTGGGATTGGTTGATGAAGGGAACACTATAAAAAGAGACCGAAGGCACTATACTGGCAGCGCAAGCCCAAGCTTTGGCCACGACCTGGAGGGTCAACCTTAGGAATGAGCAAGTGTCTCCGCTGTGCTGCATCTGCATAGAGTGGATGAAACCATTGCCCATATCATGAACGAATGCCCCAGACTTGTCCAAAACCACTACAAGTTGTCGCGACACGATCAGGTAGCGAAAGTGCTACATTGGAAACTGTGCGAAAAGTGGGGACTAGAGAGAGGCAAGACGTGGTATGAGCACAAACTGCTGTGAGTTGCGGAGTCAGAAACTAGCAAAATCCTCTGGGATTTCCCAATCCAAACAGATTAGGTGCTATAGCATAACAGACCGGACCTAGTAGTGGTGGACAAGGTGCACCACATATGCAATATAGCTGATGTTGCATGCCCCTTTGACCCACGAATAGTCAAGAACGAAGGCGAAAAAATAGATAAATACAACATTCTTAAGTACGAAATAACCCGGCTATGGAAATTGAAAAGAAGGTAAAGAAAGTGCCAACTATTGTTGGGTCCTCGGGAACAGTATTAGAAGTCATCAAGGAGAATATAAAGGAACTTGGAATAGAGTGCCCAATAGAACTGTTACAAAAGGTTTGCCTCCTGGGTACGGCCAGAATAACCAGGAAAGTATTAGATAGCTGAAAAGAACGGATAACATGGCACCGTAGGCTGCAGGTAGAAAGTCCTCCATGCATGCAAAACTCCAGGAGCTCCAATAAAACCTGTGATAAAGAGAAATAATAATAATATTTATAATAATAACAACAACAACAACAATAATAATAACAATAATAATAATACATGTTTCAAGTTCAGCACTAATCAATTGCTATTACAAAGCTTTAAAAAATTGCTGCCCATTAACTTGTCTATTAAAGACAGTGTATTTTTGTTTTAATTACAATAGCTTCTTCTATAATTATTATTCTAAACCATGCGTCGTCTGAGTGAACATAGCGTTTTAGTGTTATATTCAAAATGTCGCCATATCTAAAAATTCTTTGTATTTGAGAGAAACCAAAGGAAGATTCATAATGATTATTGAACATTTGAAGCTGTAGACATTTCAGACAATTATTGTGTAATTTAAACGATGTTATGAGGGGGAAAAAACTGTAAACTATAGAAGGAAAAGCAACGGGAAAATTTTGTTAATGAATTACAATGGTGATCGCAGCATGAAAGATTTTTTTATTAAAAAACCTAGCTGTTTTATATTAGCATGCACGCATACACATGTGTATATACAAATACATATACACGTACACACGCATACAAGTATGTGTACATGTATATATGTGTGTATATGTGTGTACGCGCGCATGTATATCTAAATATTATATGCACACACATACACACACATATATATGTATACACACATATACATACATAAATATATACATACATACATGCATGCATACAAACATACATACATACATACATACATACATACATACATACATACATACACCGCTAATGTAAATGTATACACATATATTGTGTTGAGTCAAAAGTTTTGCAATATTTTGGTAAATTATTTGCGGTATTCGTCAAGTTACAGCAAAAACAGCCAAACATTCAAAGTAGAGTCCGTCGAGTTATACCGTCTGAAGCCACCCTTCTGCCACCCCTTTGTTCCTACGATTATACCAGTTCTTGTCCTTCAAAGCGAAGAGTTCCTTCACTGAAGTTTCCTCCCTCCGCTTAGTTGATGATGCGTCGCGAGCGCTGGAAGTGAGCCATGAAAACATTTCTCAAATAATCTCAACATAAACAACTCAATAGAAATAATGCAATGACCTAAAACACGTTCACCTTCGTAGCTAGAATTGAAAGATATAATTATAAACGTAAAAAATGTGTGCAACTTTTCACCGGAATTTTACTGCCTCAGTTACACATCCTATCTCTATGAAAGTAGGTGCCCACAAAAGTTTCTTGTGAACTGCGGCGCTAAGCTACCTTCTACAAATGACAAAAAGAAAAATGGAGTCTGTCTCACTGCAGACACATTCAAGATAAGGCATATTCAACACATGCATTCCCTATGATGTATAAATATAGGAAAATCAACCGCACTGTTCATATATCTTTGGAGGCTGAAAAAGAAAGAAATTAGCAACACGTTTATATTACTCGTCCAATATAGAAACTGCATTTCCTTACGTCAATAGATTTCTCTTATTGCTAAAAAGACAAAGTAGTTTATCAGGTTATAATAGTTACTAGTTTTTATCCTTTTCAGTTGTTTATTCATGAACTATTGTTTCTTATCAAAGACGCTTACAAGATATTCCCACATGGAAAAAACGTAAGCCTATTTGAGATTAAGCCGAAATTCTTTGTTGTTAATATATCCAAATTTGTATTCAGCTCTTCATTGTAACAGAAAATATATTTTCTCATCAGATTTTGAAGTTAGTGCTCTTTATAAAATTTTCAGAAAATCTTAAAAACAACGGCAAAACTAATCTATCTAGTCAAAATTATTTTCACATAGACGTTTGGCCTATATTCCTAAGGAAATTTATAAAAAGATTTCTGCAATACATTATATATATATATATATATATATATATATATATATATATATATATATATATATATATATATATATATATATATATATACAAGGTCTGATCAATAAGTAAACGGACTGTTACTATAGTAACGAAGATAAAGCACGCAGAGTAAAGCTGCTTGGCAGTGATTGACCTTGGACTCAAGGATAAAATAATCAAGGATAAAATCTTTATAAATGTATATATATATATATATATATATATTCTCACTGTCCTGTTCTTGTTAACACTTTCACCGTCCACAAAAATTTTCAAATTTTATTTAATTTGCTTTGCGGGAACGACTGTTCCATTGAAGTTGCGTATTGTCCTCACCTTCGAAACGCGGAGTAGATGGAACAGGGACAACTGAAGAAGGGTTATACTCTTTATGTTGCATGTCTCGTTTCTTTGTTTGTTTTTTTCGTTGTTCGAAAAATGTTCTTTTTCTATTTTCGTCTTTATGTTTTCGTTTCTCATTGTGTTTAACGTTTTTTTTATGTCCTGTACCTATATATGCATATAGAAGTAGGTATGTACATATATGTATGGATATATGCATATGTTTATACATTATTTATATTATATATATATATATATATATATATATATATATATATATATATAGAGAGAGAGAGAGAGAGAGAGAGAGAGAGGGTGGGGAGAGACCGCGTGGTATGTTATGTTCTTCAGCAAAGCACTTTAACTCACGTCGCTCTGCGTTCACTTTGACACCTGCGTCGAGGTGTCAGACAACATCGATTTGATGGAGAGAGTGAGCTAATGTGCTGCAAGACCATTTGGTCATTATGAATAAATAATTTATGCAGGTCGTTTGGCAAAACCTGAGCGCTCATACGTCGTCTTCTTTGGGATAGTCCATTATACACACACACACACACACACACACACACACACACACACACACACACACACACACACAGCAAGTATCAATAGTGTTCAGTTAAGAACAGGTTGCAAATGTTCAGTTTGAAATACCATCATATTAGAAGAAAGTGGGTGTAGTTATAGAAATAGAAATTAAATCAGACGATAATAGAGATAAGAAAAATTTACAAAAAGTAATATATTTGTTTTTTATTGAGTCAAGCATCATGATAAGTTTATCAAAACTCTTTTTTCTATTCATGTATCATAAATTGCACATATGAGCTTACATTTTTAAAAGAGAATCTTCCCTACTTGATATCGTAGTATAAGACATCTAGTTAAATCCCAGCTTGGTTTTTTTAACGTGTTATCTTCCTATTCATGTTTTGAATGTAGGACCTGCTAGTTTGCAGTTTAAAACGCATTGGTATAAGAATATGTTTGAAAGCTTGAACTTTGGACTTCTTTGCATGGTGGCACAACCAGAAGGCCTCTTCTCTCTCGCTTAACAAGAGTCTAGAGATTTTCAATCGTACACAGTTTACAGTGGATGCAGCAGCTAACGCATACCTTTGCTTTTGCAATAATACTTCATTTTTATCGCTGGATTTCCTTCTATCTTTCAGAAACCAGATGTGTTTCGAACAAGACGTGGTATTAAGCTTGTTTCTAGATTCATAAATTATTTGTTGTGATTAGAGTTGTATGTATTGTCCTAGGTTATCCGTACAAATATAATCGTCCAAACAAAATTCTTGTTGGAAACTTTTTGATACCTGGTTGAAATAAAGAAGTGTGCTCTAATCAATGTAAGAAACGTTGTGATAACATTTACGAATGCATTAAAACTAGTATGAAGCATTATTATTATTATTAAATATTCTTCTTTTCGATGATCGGTGGATATGCCTCTGCCAATATTGCTTGTCATATGCTTCATGTATGTGTGTGGGTGGTTGGAGATCCTATTTATGTATTTTTTTTTCTTGGCCTACAGTAAGAGAGGCCATTACATCTGCTCAGTTTCCTCTGAAATTTACAGCATTCAGATTTGTATTTATCGCAACCTTTAACTCTAACTTTTTAAAAGCGATCATTCATATCTTTTTTTCTTTTTAGTTTTGCTTTTTCCTTGTCTAGTTCGTTCATGTAACTGGATAGGTCAAGTCCGTCATGTCTGTAAAATCTTATGTTAGGCTACATTACACGACCAAACCTAATGAATGTAGGCTTCATAATCCGATCAAACCTTAAATCTGTTCCGTCTATGGTTACATGGAAAATTTCATTTTTGTGTTACTTAACTCAGAAGGTATGAAATAAAATAACGTTTCGTTGCATTCTTTAATGCATTGGTATCGGTGTTGGATATAGAAATGTGTAAGATACAGCCGGCACCGCTGAATTTCATCATCATGTCGTGGTTAAACTGACGTTTTAGGGGTAGATCTCGGGCTACATTCGTTACTCTTTATTTAAAACTCTAAGGAAGACTGGGCTGTTGTTTCTAGCAGTCAATCGACAGCGTGGGGTTTCCCACTGTGTGTACATGCACATGATACCTGATGGCGGACGGAAACTCTTTGAAATGATATTTTACACACTTTAACGCACATACATATGCACATATGTATATACATGCCCGCATACACACACATATATACACAGACATACTTGCATACATATATAAACACATATATTTACATACAAATATGCATACATATATACATACATACGTACGTGCACACATACATATGCACACACACATGCATACATACATATGTACGTACGTATGTACGTACGTATGTACATACACGCATACATGCATACCTACATACGTACATAGTACTACATATATACATACATACATACATACATACAGACAGACAGACAGACAGACATACATACATACATACATACATGCATACATATATGTATACATATATACATATATGTATATATATAGAAAAAGTGGAAGAGAAAAGAAGTGAAAACCAGATGCAGAAAGAGGAATAGACAAGAAGTCGCAGATTGCTGAAATTAGATGATTAAATGCCTGAAGAAGAAGAAAAAATTCCATTACAACAAAAGATTTTTTTTGTTTGTTTGTTTGTTTGTTTCCTCTTTTTACAATAATTCCTAAGATTTGTAAATGGAAGACGCTGTACAAAGACGGTTCCTGCCGGGTTACGTAGGTTATGAAGCAATATTTTCGATACCCGAGTTGTTATCGGAAATTATATGGCTGCCAATACACTGGGATTTTGCAAGCTAATGAATCAACTGCTGGAAAATCGGTAGTTTCCTATTGTTTAAAAACTACCATTAGATCTATTTATAGAAGAGGATATTTGTTTATTATCATCATCATCATCATCGTCATTGTCATTGCCGTTGTTGTTGTTGTTGTTGTTGTTGTTGTTGTTGTTGTCATTATTATTATTTGTATTTGAGGCTTTGTTTCTCATACTTAACAACTGCAAGCTATTCATTATTGCCTTGCTTCAGAGGTTTTAAGCCAGGCAAATCGATTCTCTCCCATTCCCACTCCGACTCTCACCCCCACCCCCCACCCCCCACCCCAATCAAAAGATGAATTTACAGGCTATACGTTAATGTTCATTTGTTTATTTCACCGATGTTTCACAGGAAAAATGAAAGAGGAAAAGAAAAAAATAGAAAGAACAGAAAATAAAATAAAATAAAAACAAAATATAAGCAAAAAAAAATAATAATAAAAATAAAGAGGTGAAGGAATGAAAAGAAGGAAAAATATTCAAACAATGTGTACGAACTGAAGCTGGGAGAAATCAAAGACGATAATGAAGACTGGAATACAAAGAAGTAAAGCTTCTAGAATAATCAGAACCTGAATAGAAAGAGGATGGCTGGGGAAGGGAAAGAAACTGCGATGTATATGAACGGTGAGTGCAGTTTGTAGAGAAGGTGGCGTGGCAGCGAGAACGGGGAAAGAAAAGAAAGAGAACAAAAGACAAAGGTAATATGGCGACCAGAGTCGAGTTGGAATGAGATGATGTGAAAAGCTTATAATTTTCGGAAACTTTTGATGTACAAATTCATTAGAGATGGATCAACTACACCAGCATTAGCACCGGAAAGAAATACTAACACATACTAACATTAACGCGGGCGCTAATGTCAGCGTTAATGTGAACGACATCGTCAGAATAAGTGCCGCCATTGGAATCTTTCTCACACACGATTCTGTCATTTTTTCTCCCTTCGTTGTAGGCATTTTAAGGCAGTTATATGTGTGCAAGTGAACAAATGAGCTCGCACATCATATAAATTCAAACAAGATCTTAAGAACACTTATTGCTCTTTCTTTTTCCCTTTCTTCGTTCCGTTCTTTCTTCGTTCCTTCTGAAATCATTGAAAGAATGGCAAATAAAAGGAAAGAAAAACTAGACAAAAAAAAATAAAGAAATAAAGAAGAGTGAATGAAGGGGAGAGAATGAGGGAAAATAAAGAGATAGAGAGGTGGTAAGAGGGTGAGAAAGAAATCAATAACAAAAATGGCCGTCGATTCAATGAACGATTGAGGAAGCTAGGTCGCAATTGTGAATGCATTAGTTCATCACGTCTCCACCCGTTTTGTCTTACCTTCATTCAGTTCTATTGCTATGCTTCAGTTTCTATTTACGTTCTTTAACCTTCTCATTTCCCTCCCTTTCACTCCGTTTTCACTCTCTTCCTCCACCACCATCATTGCCGCCGCCACCGCTGCCAGAAACCACTTAATTCCCTTCTAACAATGGCCAACTCATAATCATTGCTGGCGGTGAAAAAAATGGTCCACAATACAGCAGAGAGATATGCACTTCACTTTATAGATTATACAACTCTCTACGCCATCTAGTGGATAAAATGTTCAATCATTTTTCTAAAGAGACCAAGTCTTACTATTTATTGATGGCAACTGAAATAGCTTTGGTGTACTGACGTCATGGAAAATTCCATGCAGGCAATCGCTTTCTTGCTATATTTAAATATATATTTAGTGATATAAGCGCGCATTAAAGAAAACGGTTTGCAATGGCTGACAGGTGAACGCTACGGTTGGCGGTGAAAGTGATGTTGAAGGCGGAGGAGTAGAGGGAG
>NC_142938.1:15581467-15586467 GCF_046866305.1 Octopus bimaculoides
ATATATATATATATATATATATATATATATAAATAAGGATAAGATCGATATTTAAAATATTGATCCTATCAAGTGGTCAGCATGGGAATAAAAACCATCAAAGATAATAATTATTTAAAATTATAATACAGGGTATCAAGAGATACCACCACGCTGAAAAAATAGCAGTCAAATCCTGACTCTAAAACCCACAATAATTTATATATATATATATATATATATATATTATGATTGACCGTTGACTGAACACTATTCAATTTTTTTTCTCCGTGTTTTTCTCCTTGTCTCCGTATTCTTTCTGTTGAAGAGCGTAGCTCGAAACGTCAAAGACTTTCCGTATTCCCGAGCGTCATACTAATATATACTTTTGTTATTTACACCACCTGTCCTCGTCTGTTGTTATTTTTTGTATATTCTCCCATATATATATATATATATATATATATATATATATATATATATATATATATATATATATCGGAGTAACCACATAAATGTGCACCAAGGTGGAAAAAAGAGTACTCAAATACCAGAGGTAGAGTTATAGGCTTTATTTAAAAGCAGCAGAAATATAACAAAAAAAAAACTGTTACTCGGAGTTTCACGTTCCCGTTCATCGGACAGTTTTGTTAGAAATGGGAAAGAAATGGCGATGCAATCAAAAAGAGTCATTTCTTTCCCCATTTCTAATAAAACTGTCCGATGAACGGGAACGTGAAACTCCGAGTAACAGTTCTCCTTTTTTTTTGGTTATATTTCTGCTGCTTTTAAATAAAGCATAGACTCTGGTGTTGATTTGTTCGACTAAAACCGTTCAAGGCGGTGCACCCGCATGGGCGCTGACCTATGACTGAACGAAATAAAAGATAACAGATAAAAGATAGCACAACACAATCGAATATTTTTGACCGCCGTGGTTTACTGATTCTTCCAAACAAGGCAATAAAAATAAAGTAAAAATATTCACTCTTAACATACAGGAAGGAAGGAAGGAAAATAATGCAAACGATTTTACTTATAAATCACGATCAAGAATAATGACAAGTGCAGGTTTATTATCAATGAAGCTCTTATTCAGTGATTTATTTGCGACATAAATTAACTGAGCTACGTAAATACGGCGGTAAAATGAATAATAATGATAAATCTTAGGTAGAAAATGCCAATGAAAGATGGTAATCTATTTAGCTAGCGCCATGAGTCCTCGTCTATAGACACACACACGCATACGCACGTACATTTCTCTCTCACACACGCACACATATACACGCTGCACGACACACACTGTTCTCTCCCACATATACATTCACACACGCACGCAACGATATGATTTATAGCTTTAGTGACACCTTTATAGTGTCGTTACAACTTGGCTTGTATCGTACAAACATTTTATATACCCACGCGCATACGTACATAATTACACGCGCACACAATGATACGTACATACATACATACATACATACATGTGTGTGTGTGCGCGTGTGTATGTATGTATGTATGTATGTATGCATGCGTGCGAGCTGTCGGTATTTGTTTTGTCTTGAAACAGCGTCATCATCTATCAAAGGATATTTTCCAAAATTTGTACACAACGCAAAATCGTTCTGGGTTTATTCATGAAGAAAAAAAATCCTGAATCCGAACGTCCTCCTTCTGAAGTAAAACAGAGAAGATTTATAAGATGGAGAGTGTGTGACAGACAGAGAGTGTGTGACAGAGAGAGAGTGTGAGGGAGAAACAGACAGACAGAGACAGACAGACGGAGGAAGAGAGAGAGAGAGAGAGAGAGGGAGAGAGTGAGAGAGAGAGAGAGAGAGAGAGAGAGAGAGAGAGAGAGACAGAGGGAGAGAGAATGATGATGATGATTATGATGAAAGCCTAATAGTTGTAATAACTGAAGCTCTTCACTCCCTTTGGAGCAGAGGCCATCGACTACTTTTCTTTACTGTTCTCGACTCTAAGCTGTCTTTTTCAGCTTCTGTTTTTACAGCGTTATCTCGCTATCCCACCTCCATCTATTTTTATGGCGTCTTCTCTTCTCTGGGAGAAGGTCTTCCTCTTTCAGGTCTTGGTTTTGAATTCTCATCGCGGCTTTTGTAACGTTACTTTTTCCTAGAATTGGGAAGCTGAACAACACAAACTACTTTTTACCTTTGAGAAGTGTTCCATGTTAGTCTGGTCTCTGACCTAACATTGGAGACCTTACTTACAAGATCATTGAGGCTCAATAACCTCAACACGGCAAGAAGTACTAGACCTTATGGCTATAATAATTGCAATGGTGTTATAATATCTCTCTCAAAAGCATCGCGCCGGACAAAAAGCTTACCGGCGTTTTTACGTCCTGAGTTCAAATGCCTTTCATCCACTCGGAGTCGATAAAACACTGGGATTGATGTAATCGATTTATCATATCCTTCAAAATTGCTGGTCTTGTTACAAAATTTGAAACCAATATATATATATATAGTTTGAACTCAGAACATTTTGCCCGGCGTGCGAACTGTTCTTTTTTACTCAAGGCCTGAAATTTTGGGGGAGGGGGTCAGTCGATTAGATCGGCTCCAGTACGTAACTGGTACTTAATTTATCGACCCCGAAAGGATGAAAGGCAAAGTCGACCTCGGCAGAATTTGAACTCTGAACGTAAAGACAGACGAAATATCACTAAGAATTTCATCCGGTGTGCTAACGTTTCTTATTTCTTTTATTGCCCACAAGAGGCTAAACATAGAGGGGACAAACAAGAACAGACAAAGGGATAAAGTCGATTACATCGACCCCAGTGCGTAACTGGTACTTAATTTATCGACCCCGAAAGGATGAAAGACAAAGTCAACCTTGGCGGAATTTGAACTCAGAACGTAACTGCAGACGAGATACCGCTAAGCATTTCGCCCGGCGTGCTAATGATTCTGACAGCTTGCCGCATCAAAGGCAATATGTCTATTAGACACTGAAGTTGTTAAAATTCTTCATTTAAAATTCATATCGAAAAGATAGCATGTGGTTTCAAATGTCATTGAAGGTAACATAATATATTCATGAATATTTCCATATTTACAATTGTTTATATTCATTAAGTATTCAGGAATTATGCTCCATGAATTAGACTATTAATATTTATATTATGATGAATCAGATTATATCAATATTTATATTATCCTTATATTCAAACATCGTAAAAATTAACGGTCCCATTTATAGGGCATAAAACCAGAGTATTTAGAATATATAAACATATTTAAATGTGAAACAATGAAAGAGTATATCATATTGTATTGTCTATGAAACTTGAAACCACGTACTAATTTGCCAAAGATGTGATCTTTAAATCTTCAGTTTTAGTAACAAGTGTTGCATGGATATGTATGTGCATGTGTGTATGTGTGTGTGTGTGTGTGTGTGTGTGTGTGTGTGTGTGTGTGTGTGTGTGTGTGTGTGTGTACATACACACCGGGCATCTTATACATTTTCCATCTACTAAATTTGTTCAGAATGCATTGGTCGACCCTGGGCGAAAATAGTAAAGACTTGTCCAAAGTGTTGTGTGATAGGATTGAAACCGAAACCATGTGGTCACGCAAATAACTTCATAATTACCCAGCAGTTCTTACACACGCGCGCGCACGTACACACACGCACAGACACGTCTCACACACACACACACACACACACACACACACAGTGATACCCTTCCTGACATCCCTCCTTACTTTCTCATGTGCAACTCGAAATTTCTCAAAAGTAGCTGTCCCCTCGTACACAATCCTTCTCCACCTGCAACGGTCAATAGTTATGTCCTCTCATGTGTCAGGAGAGATGCTAGCATCTCTTAAGGACGCCTTCAGCAAGTCTTTATACCTCTTTATTTGGTTTATGTGGAGGTCGTTCTCCTTTAGCTAACTCTTCATAAAAAAGTTGTTTTGGTATCGTTAATCCTAACTGGGAATTCTTCCAGCTTGTCCACAAGAGTAGTCTTAACAGCAAATGCCACTCCAGCCCTTCCTCTAACTCATCATCCCTCCCTTTCCAAAAGAATGCATATTTTCCACAAGATTCTGTAAGGTGACCATCTCCCGCTAATCTCGTCTCAGATAAAGCAACGACGTCAAGATCATAGCGTCGAAGCTCCTTCGCAACAAGTGCAGTTCTTCGTTCAGGACATTTGAGGACTCGCGGTCACGCAGCGTCCGTTCATTCCAACAGCCAATATTCAATATTTTATTTGGTTCTATTACAGAAGCCCGTTGACGGCCGGGTTCAGCATGGTCGCAGTCAAATGGCAGAAACAAATAAAAGAATGAAAGAATGGATTAATAATGGGTGCATGCGCATGCGTGTGCGTGCGTGCGTGTGTGCATGTGTGCATGTGTGTGTGTGCGTGTGCGTGTGGTGTATGCGCGCTTGTGTGTGTGTGTGTTCCAATTTGATGTTTATTTCAGAATTTCTTTCATATCGTCATTACAGGAGTGGTGAGCGAAGGCTCTCCAAACATGGAGGTAAATAACTAGTCTGAATCTTCCACAAAATTTTCAATGCAAAAATCAAATAAAATCCGCCATTTTGTTTTTCTGTTTTTCCATTCTCAGCATGCACAGGATATATTTTTGATGAACTGATGTAGGGTCGCTTAGACACATGATAATATAAATTGAATAAATGTGAGATGAATATATATTTCTTTTTCTTTCTCTACCATCTATAAATTTAGAAATCAATCTATGTATTTATTTATCTATAAATCTATAAATAAATAAATATGTATATATATATATATATATATATATATATATATATATATATATATATATATATATATATATATATATATCCGGCTTCTTCTCTGCCTTATACCTACCTTTCCTTACCCATTTCTTTATATTTACCTTTAAATGTAATCAATAAACAGGAAATTGAATGAAATAGGCAGATGCAGTTTCTGTCTATGTTACGTCATGTCTGTTGTTATTTTTGGCTGTCGATGTTGTTGTTAT
>NC_142938.1:15588967-15596467 GCF_046866305.1 Octopus bimaculoides
TATATGCATGTACATACACATATGTATATATACATATACATATATATATATATATATATATATATATATATATATATATATATATATATATATATATATATATATATATATATATATATATATATATATATATATATATATATATATATATATATATATATATATATATATATATCAATGTATCTCCCTCCGGAAGGGGATCACTCACAGGACCCAACGGAGTCAAGGTAGATGAAGTTCTTCAGCTCTTTAGCTGCTCATCTAAGAGAAGGTATCTCCATACAAATCTTGTCCACTATGATAATACTCATTGCGCAGATTGTTCAGCAAACGAAGGCACCAACATCAACGCCATCACATTTCTTTCAGACGTCCAGTGGCATAGGGAAAAAGGTAATGAAGTTCAGGTAGAGGATGCAACAGGAAGTCTTCAGCTTTAATTCTGTGCATAAATAGCCATAGGGTGGTGGTCGTTTTCCACAGTCCTACACTATGCAGTTGTGTCTTTCCGAGCCCTCATTTGTCGAAGCGACCGCTTAGCCGGCGAGATGGCATTATTCTTCGATGCCACCGCTACGCATTTTGCCTGGCGTGCTAATGATTCTTCCTGCTCTTCCCCTTCGTATTTTTAAAAATATTGATCATTAAATAGATGAATAAACCATAAACCGACACACGGAAAATATAACACCACAAACTTCCACAACAAGAAATAAAACAACAAAAATACAATCAGCCATTTTCATATTATCCTTTTATACACACACACACACACACACACACACATAGAGTTTAATCAATCTGAGGCTCTTTCATCTTTATTTTCCACCAATAATCAATTAATATATCAAATATAGGTTTACCATTAGCCAATAAACCAATACACACACTAACACATACGCATATGCATCCACACAGACCCACTCTAAAAACACCGGTCAAATCGTTCTCAGCTCACAGTCTATGGTTTTGACTCAAATTTGTTTTAGACATAGGAATAACGATCCTGAGCTATGACCACATAGCGCACGAATAAAAAGGACGCTAGACAAAGCTAAAGCAAAAATGTGAGGCAGTAGATTGGCAGAAATGATAGAGAGTCGCAAATAACATTTTACGTTATTTAGCCAGAGTTTCTTTGTTTCCGAATTCAAATCCAGTCTAGATCAAATTTGCATTTCTTTTTTCCTGGCTCGATGAATTACTTAATCATATCAATCAATTTTTTTCCCACTGCTGAGTAAAGACAGCCCTCCTGCTCCTATTTCCCTATATAATTCCCTTTTTGAGTTTCTACTCTGTAATTTTTGTGAAACATAATTGATAATTTGGAGAAAAAGTATTATTAATTAAATCAACTTCAGTATTTAACTGGTACTTTATTTTATTATCGTTTTGTCACCGAATTCCTCGAACGATAAAACATGACACCAGTCAAATACAAGGCGTTGATATGATTAGCTATTCACCCTCACCTTATTTATGGCGTTATGTATGCATATGCCAGAAACAAATGTTCGATCATTATTTTATATAGCTTAATCAAAACGTTCGATCATTGTTTTATATAGCTTAATTAAGATTAGACTTTACTTAAATAGAAACGAAGCCTATATATTGATATATTGATATATCGTCTATCGAATTAGACAGAAACGTGTCTTTTACGAGTCTTTACATGGTCACGAGGTATGCTAGAAATGGCGTCCAAATCTCTACCGACTTAAATAAAAAAAAAAAAGAGCCTTTGGACAATGTTGACACTGATATAGAAAAATTGATATCGAAGATCGAAAAAATGCTAACTCATTAAGATTAATTGAACATCAAATAGAGTGGGGAGCGATTAATATATTTAATAATACGGTGACAACTCCAGGCATGTTTCGGTCTAATTAGACTTTCTCAGTGAATCAGTGTAACCGTAACTGCAGAATTTAGATACGAGAGAAGCATAGCAGAGTTTTGTGGATGAGCACAGAGTGGCGTTTAGAACTTAAAGAATAAGTGGGCGAAGCATGAGAAATATTCAGAGGCATCTGCAGCAAAAAAAAATTCAACAGTAAAGCGGGCGCTAACGTAATCGATGTTTATAAGCCAAGAAATTTTAGTCGGTTAAAAATAATATCTTTTGTGTTGAGACTGATTGTTATCAGAAGTAGTGCATGACCCGTTCTTTAAACAGACAGAATGAACAACATCTCGTTTCATCGAAATACAGTTACATATAAATGAAATAAAGAAAAGAAGAAAGGAACATGAAAGAAGAAAAGAAAGACAGAGAGAGAAAAAGAAAGGCAAGAGACAAAGTACACATACGCTGCAATAGAAAACAAACATTTAATAAAATTAAGTATTGACCGATATATTGACATATCTATTTAAACACAGGGCGTGACAGGATTTTACGCGGTCAGATGGTGTAGCACTAGTAAAGTTAAGCAGATAACAATGGCATTTCCATGTAGCTAATGTTTATTCAGCAGCCATTATCTTTTAGACTAGTACACACCGTGCGTTTGCTCTTGAGGCGTTTGCCCACATTTAAAATATGGGAGGATTTTGCTGTACCTTGTATGTATCAGGTTGTTTCACATGAAATGTCGTATCTGAAAGGTAACAATAAAATGTCTCAGAAGTGTTAGAGAACTGATTTATTTAATCAAAGTATGGTCCATGTTCATTTATGACGTTTACCCAACGTTTCAACGTTTTATTCAACCAAAGCATTTAATCCATCATACCAAATAACTGATTTTGGCCTACCCCTTGGTTTATTTTCAAGGCTATCATCTCCTGAACGAGAGTTTTGGAACCATCTCTGAACAGTTCTGATGTCAACAAAAACCATTACCAAAGGGCCACTTGATATTCCGTAGAGCTTCTGCGGCAGAGTGACCCAGTTTGTACTCATACGAGAAAATCACTCAACATAGTTTGGTTGTTATCATTTTCATAAGGTCTGTGGGTACGAATTTTGTATACCAATATCATTGGGAAAGAAAAAGAGTCAAGATCAAATGCAAGGTATACATAAATTGATTTCAAATTTTGGCACAAGGTCACCAATTTCGAAGGAGGCGATGAGTCGATTACATCGATCCAAGTACTCAGCTGGTACTTATTTTTTCGACCCCGAAAGGATGAAAGGCAAAGTCGACCTCCGCGGATTTGAACTCAGAACGTAAAGACAGACGAAATGCTGCAAAACATTTTGCTCGACGTGCTAATGATTCTGTTTACTCACCGCCTGCAACTTTTATATAATATTATATGATATTATTAGGTTGTTTCACATGAAACGTCGCATTTTTAATTACTTGTTATTTCAGTCATTTAAAAACTCAATTATGTATACCTTGCATTTAATCTTGACTCTTTTCCCTTGTGTGTGTGTGTCCGCAAAAGACACCCATAGAATAAGTAATAAGCTTAAAAGATAAATCCTGGTGCTCCAGTATGGTTGCAGTCAAATGACTGAAACAAATAAAAAAAAAAAGTCAAATATTGTAATATATGCTAATTAACATCTTTTGTGAAAAATGCTAATAGGTTACATTGTGAAATATTCTAATAATTAGACTTTGCAAAATATGCTACATAATCAGAAACTATCATGCACAGTGGTTCTCAACCGGGGCCCTCGGGGTTCCATATAGAATTTTGCTGTAAAAATTTACGCGCAATAAATTGCGTATACTTTTTACAATACAAAATGTTTTAATTTATTGAAACAATTCCAAATAACATTTAATTAAAAATCCTGTTATGATGGCCCTAATGGCAAAAGAAAAAGAAAAAAAAGATAGAACAGGAGTATGAGCCAATAAACTCGAACATATCTGATTGCTACATAGGCGCCAGCATTTGCACAGTGGTTAACAAGCTCGCCATATTCGTGTCTGTATATCTTTGTCATATAAAGAGTACTAGTTATGTAATCGAATAGTTATGTATATATATGTATACATACATACATACAGAGTTGTGCATATATATTTACATGTATGTATGTATGTATGTATGTATGTATGCATATATAAATATATATATATATATATATACAGGATGTGCTAAAAGTCATGTACAAAATAAGTTCAATACGCTCTGGAATTTTCAAAGTCAAGCAATTAAATAAAATAAATAAAATAATGATGAATACACATGTACTTATACATAATGACCATTAATAATAATAATAATAATAATAATAATAATAATAATAATAATAATAATAATAATAATAATAATAAAGAGCAAAAATCTCGAGAAGTACGTGGAACAAATAGGAGCTGCAATAAGGGTGGAGCACTTGCAGAAAACAGCACTGCTTGGAACCGCTCGAAAACTCCGGAAAGTGCTCGAAAAATAAGAGGTGTTACCTTAGTTCACTGAAAGTGAACAGCTGACACTGTAGTACATCTCGAGCGTTAGATGCTGTGCAAAGGCAATAATAATAATAATAATAATAATAATAATAATAATAATAATAATAATAATAATAATAATAATAATAATAATATTGATGTATCAATACCAGCAGATGACAACGTTTCTCTAAAAGAAATGGAAAGACTTTCAAAATACAAAGACCTGGAAATAGAGATAACTCGAATGTGGAATCTAAAAACAGAAACAATTCCTATCATAGTAGGTGCCTTAGGTATAATAAAAAAATATTCAGATAAATACATAACAAAAACACCAGGACTTACAAATATATATAACATACAGAAAATTGCACTACTGGGCACAGCACACATCTTACGCAAAACACTTTCAATACAGTAAACATAAGAGCATCACAGAAAACCACAGCACATACCCAAGGCGCACAGAGCTGCGCTCGGTAGTGAAGTGAAAGCACGTTATAAAAATAAAACTACTGAACAATGATGATAATAATAATAATAATAATTCGTTCGTTTTATTGGCCACAAGGGCTAATATCAATTAAAGACATATAAGGACAAAGACAGGACGAAGGTTACAAAAGGTTTTGTCCGAAAAGGTAGGAAAGTTCGTCTAAACAGAGGAAGAAAACGGAGAAAGATATAATAAATAAATAGATAAATAAATAGATAAATAAATAAGTAGAACTCCCAAAGGGGGAGGCGCTTCGAAAAAGGAAAGGTTACACGTGGAAAAACCCATAAAACCACGGGAGCCTGGTCAGAAAAAATAAGAAAGGGGTATAGAGCCCTTTCTCCTCTTACATTACCTTTTTTTTTTTTTCTACAGGTGTATTCTCAGAATTGGTCCGTTTATACTGGCCATTCTTCCAACAGTCACCCATCTTTCAACGAATTTGCTATGAGACAGCACTTCCCTCTCTACTCTCATCTTCCTTTTCAAGTGGAACTTGAAAAAGTTGATGAGGCCTTGGCCAAAGAGGAAAGTGTCTGTCTTTAACCCTTTCAAACGGGTCCACCATATCACCTCTTTCGCTACAGCCACTAGGCATAGGAAAATTGCCTTGCCCTCCTGGTTAAAGGAGGTCGGCGGGTCAATTCTCACGATGGGTCCAGCTGATAGCCGGATCCGTCCTACACGTGACAGTAGCTGTTCGATATAGACCCACAGGTCAGCAATGCTCGGGCACTGGACGAGTGCGTGCAGAACGGTTTCGTCGTCCTGAGCGCACCTCGGGCAGGCCCGGTTGACGGCACTTCCATGTCGGTAGAGTTTATCTCGAACAGGTAGCGCACCTCGGTAGCACTGCCAAGCGAGGGACCTTTGGAAATTATCCATGGGCCCCGGCCTGAAAGTTCTCCTGAACAGACTGCTTAGCTGATTATCCTCGACGCCTAGAATTTCCCCGAGAACGTCGTCGCACTTTTCTCCCAGTAACCCTCTATAGAACGCTAGAGTGGATCTACTACCGATCGCACTGCCCACCTGACTGAGGGCGGTGAGAGCTTGGCGGCACTCGAGGTGCCAAGCGCCCTTTCTCGGTCTACGTTTGATCCAGGATTGCAGCTCTGTTAAAGAAACGAGCTGCGGAAAATCGCGTCTGACGAAAGGCGACCACACCTGTTCACCGTCCAGGAAGCGCCTGAGATGTCGTAGCCTGAGCGCATGTTTGCGCATCAGCAACCACGGCATGCCAAGGCCTCCGTTCAGCGGCTGTTGACAGCAGATGGAGCGCCTGACCAGTGGTACCTGACCCTTCCACAAAAAGTTGAAGAGCAAGCGTACTATCTTGGTTAACCAGCGGTCGGGACAAGGGACGACGGTCAAACGGTAATAGATGACGGATGCGATGTACGCATTCGCTACCTCCGCTCGACCTTTCAAGGAGAGCTTCCTCTCAGCCCAGTTCTGGGTGAGGTTGGCCACCCTGTTCGTCACTTCTTCCCAGTTTTTCTCCAACTGGAGGTCCGGACCGAACCAGACCCCGAGCAGTTTAACGGGTCCGTCTGTCCAGCGCCCTACGACGCTGTTGGACGGCATGGACTTGCCCCTCCAGGTGCCTAGTTGCAAGCCCATTGACTTTTCCGCGTTAATTTTCGCACCTGTCACCGCTTCATACTCGTTTAGTGTCTCGCCAATCAGGTCAATATGCCTGTGGCTCGACACCATCACGGTAACGTCGTCGGCATAGGCAGACACGCTCCTTCCACATCCCAGATCACGCGGGACGCCCCTCAAAGCCTCCAACTTCCGCAGTAATGGCTCGAGAGTCAATACATACAGAAGGGAGGAGAGAGGACACCCTTGGCGAACCGAACGCGAGATGTTGAACGGTTCCGATAGATGGCCGTTCACCCGTATGACCGAGCAGATGCCGCTGTATAAAGCAGCTATCCACCCGCGGAAGACCGGACCGAAACCAGCTGCCTTGAGAACAGCTGCCAGATATCGATGGTCGACCCTATCGAAGGCTTTAGACTGATCTAAATTGATCAAAGCCCCACCCGCGCCAGCTTCGTTACCCACTCTCTCTATGATGTAGCGCATGAGATGGAGGTTGTCGTGAATAGATCTGGTCGGCACAGCGCATGTCTGCGCCTTGCCGATCAGTTTGCCCACGACAGGCGCCAATAATAATAATAATGGGGTGACAAACGAAAAGATCCATGGTGGAAAAGAAGAATACAAGTGGGGTTAGACATGCTCTCGAAGGGCATTTCTGTGTTTGACCGAAAAGAGAAGGGGGAACTTATAAGCGAACAACAATACAGGGCACTGAAGAGGAAGTATGGTAGTGAAAGAAAGGGCCTGAAAGTGGTAATAGAGGAACTGAAACAGCGCCTAGTTGCAAAGGAAACAAAGATGGTAAGATACGACCAAAGAATGAAGGGTTACCACCAGAATAGGTTATTCAGAGTAGATCAAAAGAGATTCTACAAAGAAATAAATAGAGAGTGTACAGATGAAAAGCTGATACCAGATAACATTGAAAGTCAAAGGTTTTGGAGTGACATCTGGAACGAAAACCAGAAGCACATGAAGGATGCTGAATGGTTGCAAGAACTGAAACAAACAGTAGTCTGTCCA
>NC_142938.1:15601467-15638967 GCF_046866305.1 Octopus bimaculoides
ATCAGACTTGTTTGATTAGTACTTAGTGACCTTTTATGGTAAGGAAGGAAAAAGAAATTTTGTATTTGAATTGGCCAAGGTTTTAAATTGAAAAACTAGATGTTGTTTTTGACTTTCTTCAGTAAAAATTATAATTGTATTTCCATGTCTTGCTTCTTTACTCTCATGTATTCATTAATGTGGGGAGGTTTTTGTATTAGTGTGACCAAATATTTGTAGTTGTCAAGGATTTTAATCGATAAACCAGATGTTGTTTTTGACTTTCTAAAGTAAAAATTGTAATTGCATTTCCAGGTCTTGTTTTCTTTTATTCTTTTGTATTCAGTAAAGAATGGTTATGGATGTGGTCAACTTTTATTTGGTTGAAATTCTAAATTTAGTTGGTTTTGAAAGAGTGATTTTTTAGTTCATTATACACTCACAGAACCCTCGACGTCGTAAGCGACGGAGTGCCAACAACATATGCATGTAGATATAAGTTTATCACGTTCGGTACTTCTATACATTTTAAATTACATCAGTATTAAGAAATAGCTCCAGGTAGTATACAGTAAAAACATACATCATTTTTATAGAATAGCGATGTGACTATTTTATTGGACATGCCAATCCATATGGAGGTTAATCTATATTGAGGTTAATCCATGCAATTCCGTACAGAGGCTGGAGGTTAAGATAAATCGTCCAGATATTATTGTTAAGGTACGGCAAGTAAAGAAACGTCATCCAATCGATACAATCAATTCAAACAGCATGCAATATATTCCAGAAAGGAATGGAGAAAATATAACGAAATGTATAGATCTGAAAATAGAGATAACCACATTGTAACTAATGAAATCCGAAACACATTCCGTAACGTTAGATATCTTGGGAATGATTGAAAATATTATGTATATAAATATAAATATATAATATAAACATAAAAAGGGACGTATACTCATATGAATAACACTACTAATCTCTTTATAAATATTGCGGAGAATACATTGAATACGATAGAAAACATGAAAAAGAAAAGAAAATACTGAAACTCCCTCAGGCACATACAGCTGTGTCCGTTAATGCAGCGATTTCACGTAATGAATATAGGACTGTTGAAGTAATAACTATACTCGTGTTATACTTTTCCATAATGTTTTTATTCTCCATGCAAAAAGAAACGCGATATTAAATTATTCTTTCATTTATCTGGTATATGTCAATATATCCTAAGGCTTCTCACTGCTGTCAATGTATCAATTCCACGTAATTATATATTTCTAAGCTTACTTTAAAATTTTCTTGGTACACTATAATATCTATATTAACATCTTTTAAAGTCTGTCCTGAAGTTTGTAAATATCAAAGTGTAATTCTAGATTCATTTCTGTTTTATATTCTTTTGTGTCTCTCCTTGTCTCTCACTGTCTCTGCTTCTGTCTCTCTGCCTTTATCTATCTGTTTGTCTGTCTATCTATCTATCTATCTATCTATCTATCTATCTATCTATCTATCTATCTATCTATCTATCTATCTATCTCTCTCTCTCTCTCTATATATATATATATATATATCTGTCTGTCTGTCAGTCTATCTATCTATCAACCTATCTATATATCTTTCTCCCTCTTCCTGAAACACTGGTAAATTATATATCTACTGATAGACTGGCAGATCAGATCATCTTTTGTTTGAACAGATCACTAAACTATTTACCAAGAGCGATCATATCCTCACCTTCTCTATTCCCCTCAACAATTTTAACCCAGTATGAGATATTTCCTATCTCTACAATCTTTGTCATTTATATCGCCATTACTTTCAGTACCATATAACATATAATTCATTATTACCATACAACAATACAAGTATTAATACTTATATTTAATACATTCGGGACAGCAACTCATTAATTTTCCATGATCATTATAGCACAGTAGTTTGTTTAAAATCCACTCTACGTTATAAGTCCCCCATGCGAATCATTTTAACCAACGTAAAGGAAATAACTCAACCCCAACAATAGTTATTATTCTTTATCGAGATGTACTCTTCACCATATTTTTAAAGCCATTATGCAATGCCGGGAACACTTCATAGAAAAATTGCCGTTCATACATGTCACTGCTATTCGTTTCAAGGGAGGTTTCTTGTCTAATAATTATCTAGCAAATTTAAATATGAAACTTTGTTACGATGTATTGTTGTTAACGGACTATATCATTAAATGTGTGTGTGTGTGTGTGTGTGTGTGTGTGTGTTTCAGTGTGCATATGTATGTGTGTGTGTGTATATATATATATATATATATATATATATATATATATATATATATATATATTTCCCGTCTGGCCGTATAGCGTTTTCTGTTTGTTTTCCGGTCTTGTTTTTTGTCCGCCACTACATTCCTCCATGGCAAGGTTTAATTTGTTTATACAAATTTAATTTGCGGTCCATGGGAAGAGCCGTTTTAACGATGCGTCCTACCCAGCTCTTCGAGACGCCGGTGTTAAAACGGGGGTAGCTGATGAAGGCAAATGTTCTCTATGTGGCTTGTGTGTTTTCTTGTCTACGTTTTGTTTGCAATGTCCTGTACCCAGATATGCACCTATACATACAGGTGGATGTCGGTATGCACATACCTGTACGTATATATGCATATACTCATTTACTATTTATTTATATATATATATATATATATATATATATATATATATATATATATATATATATATATATATATATATATATATAAAGCCTAATTTCTCAAGACTGGTAGCAGCGTGTTACATATCCCAGGGCCCCAATGTATGTATGTATGTATGTATGTATGTATGCATTTTGTTATTATTTGTATATGTATGTATCTTTGTTATTTGTATTTATTTTTTGTATTTTGGCTATTTTTATGATACCTCGGTCCATGGAAAAAACTGTCTTGCTTGAAACCAGTGCTTGGTGCAAAAACGGTTTGGGAACCATTGATGAAGATCATCACCACTAACACGCATACCTACCTGAAGTCTGCTACCCCCATTACTAACACCACTACAAGTACCACCGCATGACCTACCATCACCAGCAAATCGGTGCCACTGTTAGCCGACACCACCACTAATACTAACACCAGCACCACTAACAATGCGACCAAGGCCAGCACCGTCACTACCAACAACTGAAACAATACTAGTACCATCACCAATAAATAATACCACGTCTATTTCCATGACCGACACCAACACCGCCTACACCATACCTAACAATATCTCTAACACTACCACCGAGACTAACACTAGCTCTGGTACCAATATCACCAATAGCTCGAGCAAGGGCAACATTATCACCAAGACAATCTCCAGCCATACCACTCACAGCTCCAACACCAACACCAACATTGATACAGACATTATCAGCAAGCAATACCACAAATGCCAGCTAAAGACATCATCACCACCACCACCACCACCACCACCACCACCATCACCCATCATCATCATCACCATCACCACCACCACCACCACCACCACCATCACCAAACCACCACTAAACCCTCTGCACATCACCACCACCACCACCACCACCACTATGCCCTCTCCACGCCACCACTAAACCCTCTGCAGACCGCCACCAAACCTTCTGCACACCACCACCAATCCCTCTCCACACCACCGCCAAACCCTCTCCACACCACCACCAATCCCTCTCCACACCACCGCCAAACCCTCTCCACACCACCACCAAACCCTCTCCACACCACCACCAAACCCTCTCCACACTACCGCCAAACCCTCTCCACACCACCTCCAATACCACCGTCACCACCAACACCGACCTGAACATCGCCAGCAACACCAACACAACGTCACTACGCCGCCTTTCTTAACTACACTACTAATACCACTACCATAACAACACCCTCCTCAACACCACCACCGGCGCAAACTACCACAGCATAATCCTCAACACCAACATCATCACAGCCTCAATACTACCACCACCACCAACAACAACAACAACAACAACAACAACAACACTTAGATCAACACCAATATTAACACCAACCCACACACGACAACCTTCGTGCACAGACGTGACTGAAAGCTGTCGCTCCTTAAATGAAAGACTCATGAATTATGTAGACATATTTGAGGATCGCAACAAGAACAATAATAACAACAACAGCAGCAATAATAATAATAATAATAAAAACAACAACAACAACAACACGAAGCAATACGTTTTAATGATTGATTTCGTCATAACATTTATGATGATAATTACTACTTTATAGAATGGACAGCTGTGCACCAGTGTTCTGGTAAGTCAACAATAAGCATGGCCAAATGATTCAGAAGGTCTCTTTGCAATCATACTCACAGGTTTGGGGCTCGATCTGACAGCACAGTACCTTAGGACAGTTACCTTTCATCTACTACAGCTGCGGAGGCGCAATGGCCTAGTGGTTAGGGCAGCGAACTCGCGGTCATAGGGTCGCGGTTTCGATTCCCAGACCGGGCGTTGTGAGTGTTTATTGAGCGAAAACACCTTAAAGCTCCACGAGGCTCCGGCAGAGGATGGTGGTGAACCCTGCTGTACTCTTTCGCCACAACTTTCTCTCACTCTTACTTCCTGTTTCTGTTGTGCCTGTAATTCAAAGGGTCAGCCTTGTCACACTGTTTCACGCTGAATATCCCTGAGAAATACGTTAAGGGTACACGTGTATGTGGAGTGCTCAGCCACTTGCACGTTAATTTCACGAGCAGGCTGTTCATTTGATCAGATCAACTGGAACCCTCGACGTCGTGAGCGACGGAGTGCCAACAACAACTACAGCTGTGGATCTACAAAAATCGCTTGTGAATAAAATGTCGGGAAACGGTAATTGTGTAGATGTATGTTCAAGGTAGCGATTTTTGATTTTCAGTGATATACTTAATCCGTCGTCGAGTTTAAACCCTGTCCGGCACTCTGAGACCTTTTCTACTTTTTTGTATCACTTTTCTTCTGTTGATGTTTCCTAAAACTGCTTAAATCTCCAATGTACAAATGTTCCAGCTCAGTCAAGCTCGTAAAATGTGTGTTTTATATTTTATCTTTAACTTCTTTAATTCATTGGAGTTGACGGGTTTCGGTACAATGAATCAACCACAATACTTATACACACACACACAATTTAGAGAGCTGTTTACAATGTTTCACTATATGTGATTAGGTTGTTAGAAACCGGACGATTACAGTTCCTGTCAGTATATATTTATACAATTATGTGCTTTGACTACAACATTAGAACATTTTAGCTCTTATTTGTAGCAATGCAAGTGTTTCTAACACCCTAATCACATTTAGTGATGATTATAGTATATACTAGCAATGCACCCCGGCGTTGCCCGAGTGTTATGATCTATAGCCACATTGTATTATTTGTTCCTTTCTAAGGGGTAGAATCGGCACACGGGGAGTATGAAGCAAACAACTCCTTTTGTAAACATGTTTTTCGGTCATTTTCTGATGAACAACGCTGCAGTTTCCGTCTATCAAATTCAGTCACAAGTCTGTGGTTGGTCTAAGGCTATAGTAGAAAACACTTGCCCAAGGTACCATGCAGAGGGACTGAACGTGGAACCATGTGGTCGGGAAGCAAACTTCTCAACCACACAGTGTGTGTGTGTGTGTGTGTGTGTGTGTGTGTGTGTGTGTGTGTGTGTGTGTGTGTGTGTGTGTGTGTTTACATTTGTTGTTAAATCGAGTATTGTGTCCCACTATGTCTCAAAGTAAGCAGTTCATCAAGCAGAGATCTATAAAATAAATACCAGATTGAAATACGTACTGGGGTCAGAATGATCAATTAAATTTTTGAAAGTGATACTTCTTCATGACGACAGTCGAAAGACTAAACCCAGTAAAATAATGTTTAAAGACTTAATGGCTTCAAATTTAAGGTAATGGATTATTAATAAGATAATGAGTTGAAAACTTCGTACTGAATTACCACGCTATACGTCTACTTGACTTCCAACAATTAATTGCAATTTGAAGTTGAATGGTTAGCAATAAGAAAGATATCCAGATTTCTTAAAAACTTATTGTGCAAAATATCCTGGGAAAAAGTACTTTTTTTTTTACCACAATAAAACACGCGCGCGCGCGCACACACACACTCAGGTGTCTCTGTGGTAATTTGAGCTACTGCAAATAGCAATCAAATCTTTCTTAAAGCACACCATTCCATCAAAAGAAGGACATAGATTTACAGTATTTCAGGGAGAGAAAAAAAAAACTATGCGATCAGAGACAACTCTGGGCTAAACAAATCACAGACAAACATATTTCACCTTTACGTTATAAGATTATCTACTAAATAATATTACTCCATGTATTTTAAGATTGTTCAGGCAGAGTTGCCTCCCTTAGCCAAAGACATCAAAATTGTGCGACCTTGCCTTGTTTCCGAATCTATAAGGAACATACGCACACACGCACACACCCACGCACACACACACACACACACACACACTCTTATTATTATTATTATTATTATTATTATTATTATTATTATTATTATTATTGTTGTTGTTGTTTTTTTTCTTTCTTCCAATTTTCTTCCATTTCTCGCCGAGTGTTTTCCGTACACCAAGGGCAGAGAAGCTCATTGTATTCATTCCCAGTTTACACACGCAAATTCACAGGTAAAATATGTATTTTTAAAAAAATTAATAAATAAATAAATTCATGAATGGATGTTGTTTTCACAGCGATAATGCTCTTCTCAGTACATGAGTCGTTCCAGTTATTTATTATTATTATTATTATTATTATTATTATTATTATTATTATTATTATTATGATTTATTATTAGTATTATTATTATTATATACATACATATACACACACATACACGCACACACATCGCATGGCTTAGTGATTAGGGTGTTGCATTCACGATCGCTAGATCGTGATTTCAATTCTTAGTCTGATTGGCGCGTTGTGTTCTTGAGCATAACACTTCATCTCACATTGCCCTGCAATCACTTCGACACCTGACATGTGGTACACTGTGCACCTGTTCAGACAACGTGAATTTCATGGAGGGAGTGAGCTAATGTACTGCACGAACATTTGATCACTATAAACAAATCGTTTGTGCAGGTCATTCGGCATATACAATGGACTCTTCGAGAGGAGAGTCCATTGTATATATATATATATATATATATATATATATATATATATATATATATATATACCTAACTAACCTGCGCCTATGTTTATTGATTCTCTCTGCACAACTTCGTATTCTGAAGTTAGCGTATTTGATGCTATATGAGAATCATTTTCCTTCCAAACAACACCTCAAAAATCTCAGACCCTACATGCTAAGTTGCTTTGAATATTACATGATTTAAGGCACCAAATTCATTTTCATTTTTTTTTACCTTAATATGCGCTACAGAAATTGTCTTGCATCTAATATACACCACGTGTCTTTCATGCCATCATATATGGCACTTATTGCAATCTGTTTCTGATAACTTTTTTCTTTCTTTTTGTAGTGGCTTCGTTGTCATAAAAATATAAAATCTTTTGTGCCCAACATTTGAGCTCCATAATTCTCACCCTGTACAGAATATTTTGGGGTTTTTTTTTATCTATTTATTTATTAATTCATTTTATTTATTTTACTTTTAGGCGCAGGCGTGACTAAGTGGTAAGAAGTTTGCTTCTTTGCTACCCAATCACATTGTCCCAGGTTCAGTCCCAACTCGTGGTACCTTGGTCAAGTGTCTTCTGTTATATGTGTTTTTGTGTTTGCTTTTCTCCCTCACCATCGTTTGACAACTGGTTTTATTTTCTTTATGTCCCCGAAACTTAGCAGTCTCGAAAAAGAAACCGATAAAATTAAACAAGTGCTGAGGCGAATTCGTTCGACAGAATCTATTCAAGATGGCACCCTAATAAGGCCGCAGTCCAATGACTGAAACAAGTAAAAGCTAAAAAAAATCACTTCTGCTTTGCTCAGTTTTTCAAAAGTTGGCCATGTAGGGTTTGTTCTTACCAACGCTGTTTTTTTTGTTTTTTTCTTATATATATATATTACATTTTGTAATCCCATTTTCAATTTAGCTTTTAGCTTCTTTTAATTCTCTTTGTTATTTTTTCTCCATCTTCCCCTCGCAGCTGTCTGTTATCTTAGTCTCCATTTTATATTTGCGAGCTAATCTCAAGACGGAAATTATTTTTCTTTCTGCTTTTCTTCATGTTTTAATGCTATTTGTATTATTTTTCCCTTTATTCATTTGCTAGTTATTTTTTCAAGTCCAACGCCAAATATTTCATAATAGTTTTATACACCTCTCTGTATTCGTGATAAATATAATCTTTATGTCGGATTTTCCTTAGTGTTATCTAAATATAGTCATTGTTTTCCTTTCTTTCGTGTCTAGTCTTGCTAATTCATCAGGTTCCATTGTGAATCACATTACCACGACTTATTACAAGACTACCTAGATTATTGATGCCTATCACATTTTACTATTTTGTATAAGCTGTTTTAAGTAATCATCTAATATATTTACATTATTTCTTCCTAAACATTTTCTTATAGGTGTTGTAATCTGTTTAGTTCGTTAATTCTTAAGTATTTCTGTTTGTATTTTGGATCTTATCTCTCTTTCGTTATCTAATATAATATATTTTTTTAAACAAATTTTCCCTCCTTTTAACGTTGCCTTGGCTCATTATTCTAAACGAAATTTCGAATCAAATTCTCTTCTGAATTAGTACACTTCCATGTAACAGACTTTTTAGCTGGTTGTCGTTTATAGTGTACCATTTGAGGTCATCCATATACAAAAGAGTATGACTACAGTTTGGTTTCCCTCCAGACTCATTTCCTCAGAGCTTTCTTTAAATACGTATTTTTTAATGAAATATTGTAGATATATGTTTCTAAGAGTGTAAATTACGATTACGTTGATAACATTTCAGAGAAATATTTTGGGTGGACATTTTAGATTTAACTTTGACTTCCTTTATTCGTAATATTCTGTAAATTGATTATTTTTCATGATCATTTGCAGAGACACATTTTTGAGAATGTTGATTATGATTAAATAAATAAAATTTTTAATTAAAAAAATAATAATTTTTTGACGAAACTCCAGGTCACACCACTAAATTTCAATGAAATGTGATTATAAAAAACACTTGTCAAGTTTATCTTTTATTCTTTTACTCTTTTTTAAAGCGTTTCAGCTTTAAAGCTGCGGTCATGCTAGAGCATCTCTACAGATTTCCTACAGAAATTATAGCCATCACTGATTTGTTACGACGTTTCGTATCCAAGTACGCCTAATGTAAACAACGAGATCGAAAATGAAAAAATGGGTAATGGGTGTACATGCCATATTTTATAAGTTCTTGCTCCTTCTTCAGTACCACATCCAACCCATTAACCATCCACGAACTCATTGCTTAAATAACCACTACATATAGCGGTGTAACATTATTGCACGTAGTAATTTTACATATTAAATATACTCCTGGTAGGCCTTCTATCTATATTAGAAAGGATAATACATAGATGCATACATTTATGCTGTTGATAGTTGTCTTGGGTCTTTTCTTCCCTCTACTCTCAAATTTTGTACTTATGTGTGTTTCGTTTCAATCCACATCAAAACGGAAAGATCTTGTGGGCGCGTCATCTTTACTTCAACGCGCTTGTGGTGGCTTTCTTTTCTTTGTTATTTTTTTATACATATGTTCGGAATGTTTTTTCTTGTTTCTTTTGCCAATTCGAATATAAGATGTCAGTTATTGTACTGATTTACCATTCCTAGTGCAGAGTAAATTGAACGAGCAATTGTCCATATAGATATTTACATGTATATGTGTATGTATGTATGTATGTATATACGCATGTATGTATGTATGCATTTATGTAAGTATATGCGTGTGTGTATGTATGCATGTATTTACACACTCACACACACACACACACATAGATATATATATATATATATAGATAGATAGATAGATAGATAGATAGATAGATAGATAGATAGATAGATAGATAGATAGATAGATAGATAGATAGATAGATAGATATGCAATATGCATGTGAGTGTTCATGCTGCTTATAACGTGAGTAAAAACGTCATACACATTACAACTCTTAATTCATAACTCAAACGAACGATGCAGTATGGCTCGGATTGGCTGACAGAATTCAACAATACACGTCGAACGAACAAACTCCATATGTCTTCTCTCATGAAAGAGAATAATCATTTAACGAAAACAATATGACCGTAACTGCATTATTTCTGTAACGTCAGCGTGTTGACGATCATGTGTTACAGCAAAGTATAGTTTGTGTGAAATGAGGTATATTAAATAAATGCAAACAAATTGCTGTGCTTTCGTAATCTTTTATTGTTGCCGCTTGCTGGCATTAACAGTCTATAAAACCATAAAAGCAGCCAACTAACTTTTGTTAAATTTCCTTAAGCTTTCGTTTGGATTTATAAACTCATTTTATCTCTTCACCTTCCATTGTCTTTTTGCACACATCAAGCTAACGTTATGTTTGGCTTGCAAGTTCAGCACTAGAAGACAACTCTAAATGGCTGACCGAACCACTTTTAACAAGTTACCAAATGGAAAGTAAAATGCCTTAACAGCAGAAGAAACACAGATGTGAATTGACTTTACCCGCAAGCGCCTTTTTCAATTCATTACGCACGAACACACACACACACACACACACACACACACACACACAAATCCACACATAAATATATACCTACCTACGTACCTACCTATCAACCTACCTGTCTGTCTGCCTGTCTATAAGCATAGAAACATACATGTGTGGGTATGTGTGTGTGTGTGTATGAGTATGTATATATATATATCAGAAAAGAGATGACAAAAGCGCATACAAACATACATGAGTGTGCGTATATATGTATGCATATGTATACACACACACACACACACACACACATATATATATATATATATATATATACATATATATATCTACACACACACACACATATACATATATATATATATATATATATATATATATATATATATATATATATATATATATATATATATATATATATATATATATATATATATATATACATATATGCATACGTACGCACATGTATTTATCGTTGCGAGTTCACTTTAGGTAATGCCATAAAAGGCAAATTAATCATAAACTTCAGCTGCCAAACAAACTCTTAACTTGGTCATGAGTCAGAAATTTCTCGCCACAATGCCAAGATAAAGGATGGCAAACGAAATAAAAACGAAAAGCTTATGGAAGCAGCGTTGTGAGCGATAAAGAGCGAATATGACGATAAGATGGCCGCCAGTAGGCTAGGGGCAGAAGAAGAAGAATGGGAGAGAGTAGAAGAAATAGAGAGAAAGAGAAAAGAGAGCAGGTGGGGGATAGACAGACAGATAGACAGAGTAAGATGGGAGAGTGAGACAGAAATGTAGGCAAGGGATAGAAAAGGTAGAGAGAGGTGCGAGAATGTGAAGAAATATGAAAAGGAATAGTGGGAGTAGTTAGAGGAAAGGTGTAGAAAGAATGGAAATGAATGAGTACAGAATTGGTCGAGAGGTAAGTAAAGCACAGGAATGAAGTCGACAGAGAGAGATAGACTGTAACAGAGAGCGAATGAGAGGAGGGGGTGATATCAACTAATCACTCAATCTCACAGCTGCGCTGGCCGCTTATCTCATTATCAGGTTTGTTGTATAAGAGTGGTGGTGATCGAGTGGAAAATTCCATGACGTAAAAACGAACACAAAGAGAAACAGTAATAGCATAATAGATAGATAGATAGATAGATAGATAGATAGATAGATAGATAGATAGATAGATAGGTAGATAGATAGATAGATAGATAGATAGATAGATAGATAGATAGATAGATAGATAGGAAGCGACAAAGAGGAAGTTGGAGGAAGCAAAGGAGAGAGAGAGCAGGGATAAAGTAAACGTGTGTGAAAGAGAAGAGTGAAGAGAAGATGATGACGACGACGACGTGAGAGATGAGAAGGAAAATGGCGAAAGAGGGAAAGGGGGAGAGAGAGAGGAAAAGAAATATGAAAATAATGGATTAGAGATAAAAGCATAGAAGACCCATTACAGGAATTATGGAGCATTTGCAAAATAGTTTAAAAGCTTTAGACATTATTAAACTAACATGTACGTACGTACGTATGATTGTATTTAAGTATGTATGTATGCACTATGTATGTACATATGTATGCATATATATATATATATATATATATATATATATATATATATATATATATATATATATATATATGAATAAGGATGAATGCGGTGTTTGGTGTTTGTGCAAATGTTTTTCTGTCGAAGTCAAGTGTTTATTTTTCATATAAAATTTCCAGGGAAGAGATATACATACTTCATTTTAAAAGAAGCTTTTGCTGACGTCTATTTGTTTTTGATGTGTGTGTGTGCGCGCGTGTGTGTGTGTGTGTGTGTGTGTGTGTGTGTGTGTGTGTGTGTGTGTGTGTGTGTACGCATGCGTACGGTCGCATACGTGAATTCTTTAATTTTACCGCTTTTAGTCAGGCGCCTGCAAACGTGCTGAAGTTCCCTTGTCATGTCTATTTCAGCTTAGAACTCAGTATTAAATGGATGAGGAAAAATTCTATGCAGCTGCCTTTATGTGTCACACTTGTAATAATGAAGGTTCTTCAGCCATTGCGCAGAGTAACCCGCCCAAATTGCACTTGAAAATGCTGACGTCTGCACCTTGTAAATCGCTTATGTCTTGAGTCACCTTGGATTCCAGATTGTTCCAGTTCATTGTTCTGATTTTAAAAGAAGGTGGAACTTATGGAACTGTACAAAGGATTTTTTCAAGAATCTGTATAGTTTCCAATGCCAGAATTTGGCATTCATTACTGCAGGGCTTTCCAGATATAAATGACTGCATAGCATCTCAATCTTCATTCCAAGGAATAAAACCGCAATGCTTTCGACTTACTTCTTTCCAAAACTCATCAGGTGCATAGAACAATATTCTCTTATTCTTTTATTCTTTTATTGTTTCAGTCAATTGACTCCGTGACAAGACTAAAAAAATACATACGTGAATACATACGAAAACAATCACACACACACACACACACACACACACACACACACACACATACATATACATACACACACACGGCAAACACAAACATCACACACACATACACACATGCACAGACACAAGCACATGCACCTGGTTCTTTTAAATGGTCACAAGATCATTTTAATGCAGTTGCTTTGTTTTGAATATATGCAACCTTGTCCCACAAAACGACGGTTTAGAAATCCAGGTCAGCTGCAGCCAGTCAGAGATGTGTCTCATAAATGGTCCAATACCTGTAACACCGGATGAGAAGTTTCATATTGCATTTGTTTAGTGCCTCGTTTGTACAGGATTAGCATACGCTAAAAGATTTCATTTTATCGTATTAGGGTTTGTCAAAAATGTTAAGAAACAACATTTAAAGAAATAGCGTTAATAGAGAATATACTGTTTCTATATCATATCTATGCTTATATATATATGTATGTATGTATGTATGTATGTATGTATGTATGTATGTATGTATGTATTATGTATGAATGAATATGTGTGTGTGTAGGCAAATCAAAAATATAAACAGAAATATAAACACAAACAACAAAAGTCAAAAGGACGTACACAGAGAATGTATTAGTGTGACGCTAAGTTTAAGATAGAAAAAAAGAGGTGTGACGTTTCGAGCATAACTTTTCGTCAGAAAGGGGAAAGAAGAGAATAGTCTGAAAAAGTACGTGTGTGGTTACGTGGTTGCGTGTATATATATATATATATATATATATATATATATATATATATATATATATATATATAATTTGTAGTTTGGAATCAGTAGTTCTTTGACTGCTATTTCTAAATTCTCAGTATGTTGGAGAAGCAACTCATGCTAATCCCTGTATATTTATGATTATATATATATATATATATATATATATATATATATATATATATATATATATATATATATATATATATATTTCTATTATTCTTTCCTTCTTTCTATCAGCCCTTTCAATCTTACTTCGTTCTTTCGTTCATTTCGTTCTCTCACATTTCCTTGCCTTCTCTTCATGCTCACTTTCGACCAGGACCAAACGTTTGAGAGCAGACATGACAGACGATTATGAGTAGATCCTTCTGGTGTCGTTAGAATGATGCACACTAAGGTTCCAGCAACTGTGATGGTTTTCAGGAGTGGTGAGTAACGAAAACCGTATCATGGCAACTCACAGCTTTCCACTGACTCTTAGCATCAATGCTGCTGAATACATTTATGTGCTGGAGACAATTGTTAAGCCCTGGATGTATGAAGTGCGCAGTGGAAGGATATACGAGTTTCGGCCAGACTCAGCACCTTCTCCAAAGGCCCACGTAACCCAAGAATGGGTGTTACAAAATCTTTACGATTATGTAACACCGAACTTGTGACCTCCAAAGCCGGAAATTTTAAATGATCCCTTAAGAAAGCTTATCGAAAACATGGGAACAAATTTATATTAAAATACATTCGGTTCTGCAAGATATGAGCAGTTATATTACATTATCAGATATATCCTCAAAGACTTCTCGCACACTGTATGCGTATATCTGTGAGCGCATTTGTGCGTGTATGTGTGTGTGTGTGTGTGTGTGTGTGTGTGTGTGTGTGTGTGTGAGAGAGAGAGAGAGAGAGAGAGAGAGTGTGTGTGTGTGAATATAATAGGTAAAGACCCCCTCTTCGGTTATCAACGACCATAGGATTGCACCTAGAAAGTTCCCCTCCGAGACACAAGTCTGGCCAAGGTTATTTTATTGAAGGCCAGCAATAGCCCATAAGTATCAGCTTCCCCTCTCCACGCCACCGATGTTATCCAAAGGAAAGGCAAAGGCCGATACAGCTTAGCACCAGTGACGTCGCAACTCATTTCTACAGCTGAGTGAACTGGAGCAACGTGAAATAAAGTGTCTTGCTCAAGAATACAACACGCAGCCCGGTCCGTATCGTTACATACATAAAAAAAAACATTTTCCCAAAGAAATATGTCACAGCTTAAATCCGTTTGTTTGTGTGTGTGTGTGTGTGTATGTGTGTGTGTGTGTGTGTGTGTGTGTGTGTGTGTGCGCGCGCGCGTACGTACGTGTGTGTGTGTGTATGTTGTCTGGCGTTGGAGTGTCAATCATGCTAATTATAGCATATCTGTGCATATCTGTGAAACACAGCAACATGAAAAAAAAGATAAAAGGAGTTTAGCAGTTTTATTTTTAATTGTCTTGAGAAAATTTCAGTCGCTTTCTTTTTTTTTTTTTTTCTATTATTAATGAATTTCCTTGTCCACTACAAAGAACTTTTATTCCCATATATGTATGTGTATTAACTACGTTATAATGTGTGTGTATTTTCCTCTAAGTGAGTATATGTATAGGGGTTGGACAAAATAATTTTAAAATATTTATAAAACCGTCAAAAGCTTGTTTATTTTAAAGTTTTTTTTATTATTTATTATTAGTGTTGCTTAATATGTTTTGCTAAAATTGCTGTTTCTTTTCAGATATCAGAAAAAGGTAATTAAAATTCATTAAAATGACAGGTTAATCGGACTTTCAAAGAGGTCAAATTGTTGGTGTTTGTATGGCAGGCGCAAGCGTAACAAAAACAGCTGAAATGTTTGGTGTATCAAGAAGTACTGTCTCGAAAGTAATGACAGTCTTTGAGAAAGAGGGAAAAACCTCCTCGTCGAAACAAAACTCCAGAAGAAAACCAAAACTTTCAAATAGGGATCGTTGGACTCTTACACGAATTGTTAGAAAGGATCACAAGAGTACAGATGCCAAAATTACTGCAGCGCTTAATGACCACCTCGAGAACCCACTTTCCACAAAAACTGTTCGCTGGGAGCTGCTGAGATGTACCTGCAATCGGCGACCAAGGTGGATGGAAGTTTAACTTTCTTATAATTTTTCCTAGAAAATGTTTTTTTAATGTAATACAGTTTATTAAGTACGATAGATATCGGGTGTGGAGAAAGAAGTACAGTGAGATAATGTGATTGCATAAATGCCGACATATTATAAGCAATTGTTCGTAAGTTTGTGCCTGCAAACTATGATGATTTGTCCTTTTTCTGAATCACATGTCAGTTTTAGAGAATTCTGGATTCCTGAAATTGTTTCCCCTTCTTTAGTGGAGCTTGTCTTTATTGCTATTTGTTAAATAAGGTAAATGGTTATTGTGTAATTGGTAATTGGTAATTGTAAAACATTCTCTAGAAGCAGAGATGATTTTAATAAATCAAGAACATATATTGTATCTTACTCAAATACATGCCCCTAGCCACTTCAAGTTATTTCTGTTAGATCAATTTTGTGTAAGTTATGATAATTTAGCTTGTCTTCAATGTTTTATTGTTAGTAACAACTACCATGCCAATGTACATCTGATTCCCAAGCCAACGACACTCGGTTTCTCATCCCTAATACAGTTGCACCAGACGCAGAGTAATATTCCGATACATTTTTTAAAATGTAAAAAAGCGAAAGAAAAGAGAGAAAGCGCGTTTTATTCCCCGGCCAATACCGTGTCTTTCGAAGTTGTGAATATTCTCTACTAGTCTATTGCGATACTGCATGCTGTTTTAGTAGACCGTTTCTTGTTTATTATAGTTGTTTACTTGTTAAACTCTCGTTCATTAGTTGGTTCAGTTGTTGTATGTCAGTCTTACCTCAATTTGTTAAAGTTATCAATAAACAAACTCGCGAACAGAATGACAAATAATTTGGTTAATGTGAAATGACATATAGGAAAACGACTTCAGGAAAAGAAATATTAAACAGCAGACATATAAACAACAATGAAACTAACGAAAACAAAAAAAACCCAAACAACCAACGAATTTGAAAATGAAATGATGACAACCATAAACAATGCGTTGATAAAAGAATATTTATATTCTCCAGGCAGTGAAAAACGATAATTATAAAGACTCAAAGCACTCCAATCGATATAATGTCGAACCGAAAGATGAAAGTAAAAGTTATTTTCAGAAAGCCGCATGGCGTAGAAGTCTAGTCGTGAGAAATAAGTGAGAACGAGTAAACAACACGCACACATATAAGTGTGTGTGTGAGTGTGTGTGTGTGTGTGTGTGTGTGTGTGTGTGTGTGTGTGTGTGTGTGTGTGTGTGCGTGTGTGTGTGTGTGTGTGTGTATGTGCGTATGTATGTATGTATGTATGTATGTATGCATGCATGTCTCTTCTGTTTTCAATCATTTAAATTCTTCCTCTGAAGAGGGAGATGGTTTCTACCAAATATACTAAGCTCCATCTTTGTTATGTAGATAAAGAAAACAATGTCAAATTTTAAACCTGAGAAAAGTCTTGCATGGCTTTACTGTTCCATTTACAGATTGTATTTATTCTTATTTTATGTCCATTGTCCGGAAATCTTTCGTCGTACACCTGTGACTTCTTCAGAGACTTTCTATCCTGCGTGTCTCCTCCTGTACGGTTCAGAAGAACCAATATATACGAGTGCGTGAGTTTATTTGGTCAGAAAAACAAATCGCCATTCCGAAATATAATATATATATATGTTATTTCAAACTGTAACTACATATGAATCGTTGGCGATTTTTTTCCTTCTGTCTTCCTTTTTTATTGGACTTTCCCCTGTTTCTGAAGAAGATCTTTGCTCGAAACGTTAAACCATCTTTCTTTCCTTCTCTGAGCGTCTACTAATACTTTACATATACCACGTCCTCGCGTTGTTGTTTTTTGTGTCTGCTCTTCGTTTTTTATTGGGTGGGGTTATATATATATATATATATATATATATATATATATATATATATATATATATATATATATATATATATATATATATATAATGAATTGTAAATGCAAAAAAATAAAAACAAAAAATAAAAACAAAAACACAAAGGATTCTGCGGTACACGTGTTTCAAGCTTTATATCAGTGTATAATTGACAATACAAAGCTACCTTCAGCCGCAAAAGTATTTCTCTCCCAAGAAATTATATCACATCGGCGTAAAAGGAGGAAGAAATACACACACATACATGCATGCATATACATACATACATATATATATATATATATATATATATACAAACATGCATATATATATATATATATATATATATATATATATATATATATATATATATATATATATATATATATATATATATATAAGAAAGGAAAATAAGACAAGGTAGACAATGCTAAAATAATTTTATCATTAAATACATTTTGTAAAGGTTAGTACCGGTTTCAATCTTTCCGTCGTTTTCAACAAAGAGTAAAACAAAGAAAACAATTAACGTGAAGAAAAAATTAAATATGTTTTGCAAATATTTCCATAGTCTTCAAATAGGTAGGACATTTCTCTCTCTCTCTTACTGTCTCTCTCTCTCTCTTACTCTCTCTCTCTCTCTCTCTTTCTCTCTCTCTCTCTCTCTCTCTCTCTTCCTTTGGGGAGGCTCGGTAGGTTGTCGTCGTCGTTGCTGTTGCTATTTCTGATATATGGTAGCGGCAAAGTTCTACTAAATTCAATATCATGCCGAGAAAATATACCATTTTCAGGTCAGTGTTGACTATAACTTAAATTCCAATCATTAGATATGTTAATGCGCTATCTATTTTTCATTAATTTATGTCACGTAGTATTAAAATAAAAAATAGACCATATTATAAAAATCCAAATGTTGTGTACATCATCTATAATAAATAAAGGCTGATTAAATTACTAAATCACATATCTCAACAGAATATCTTGATCCCATACTGACATCAAAAGAATTACTAAATATCCGTTATCACATAGGCATAATTATTTTAATTTCGCATAACTAATAGGAATATCATTCGGGTTTAGGATAAAGATTTATAGAGCAAAACTTCAGTGAGTTAAAATTAATATTCTATAACAGTAAATTGGGTAGAAATATATTGTTGTTTATAATTGATAATATTGAACTGCTTTATAAATTAAATGCTGGAGTTCCGTAATGATAAACTATAAACATCTCTTATTTTTATTGCTTTTATCATAGTTTTAGCTGCTACGGCGGCAAGCTGATAGTATCGCATATATGGTGGATAAATGCTTTGAAGTATTTCTTCCAGCATTTTACATTCTGTGTTCAAATCTCGTCATTGACAAGCTTGCTTGTCATTCTTTCGAAAGCGATAGAATTTGGGACCAGTCAAGTACTGGGGCCGGTATAATCGACTAACCCCTTTCCCTCTAAATTGTTTTGGTTTTCTGCCCAAATCAAAAAAGCTTATTCCTTTACCTGGTAAAACGGCGAGCTGATAGAAAAGTTAGATGGTTTGAAAAACAAGATTCACAGTATTCCTTTCGACTCTTTACATTCTAAGCTAAAATCCCGTCGAGATCAACTTTGCTTTCCTTCCTCCTTGATCGATAAGTAATGTACCAGTCTAGTACTCCTCTCACCCCTTCAAAATTGCTGCTATTGTGCTTAAATCAGAAAACACTATTATTTTGTATTTTTTTATATTTATCTCAATTTGGCTTCTGCTTGGCTTGATAACTTTTGTAGATGATTTAAACAGAAAATTGACTTGTGATCATTAAATGTAATGTATGGTTTCTGTTGTACTAAATCTTCAACTCTTTCGTCTTCAAACTTTATGCAATTTCGTTAGATTTAAAGTTAATGAGTTCTAATATGTTATTGTATTATTTTCCCTATCACTTGTGAAGCTATTAGATAGAAATTTGTTTCATACAGATTTTTGCTTTTGTTTTGTTGCACGAGTAGGTTCTTAGTGTTTTTGAAACTTTATAATACATTTTTAAAGATTCTTTTTTTTTTTTTTATCAAATTGCGTGTTTTAAAATGTTCGCTTTCATCTAAACTAAGTGAGGTTGTTTTAAGTGGCAGTAGAAATTTAGAAATTTCTTTGAATTCTTTCTTGGAGTGTAATCCAGTTTGATCTTACCCAAAACTCAGGCTTTCCAACGACCTCAGTTTTACGAAACAGTCAATTTTGTTTATGTGTAATTTTGTATAACGTATTTGTGAAGGTATACAGACTTGCATCTTCATGCATACACACACATATATATATACATATTTATAATTATATATATATACACATATACATATATATATATATGTGTGTAGGTATGTACCTGTATTGCCAGGAATTTAGCTGAGAAAATTCTAAAAGCTCAGTGTTCGTTGACTCTGTGGAGCTAATAATTTGGGTTTACATAATGGTTTAAGCTCAATACTCATAAGCCTTTTTTGTATATATTTGATATAGTCAACTGAAAGACGTGGTTCAAGTATATTACTTTTTCTCGTATCGATCTTATAGCGATTAAATACAAGGTCCCTAAATATGAGATTCTGAACAGCAGACGTCTCGACACAAGAGCAAATGTGATTTATATATCATAACATAACATACCATAACATAGCATAATATAATATGATCTAATGTATATATGTATTTATATATATATATACAAAGTGCAAAAGTTGCTACTACCATATGAAATGCTTCTGCGTGTTACCAAGAAATTTATAGAGAGCGAAATAAAGCTTCTTGTAAGCAAACGATGCTAGACTTGTTTTTTTAAAAGAAATCTACAAGTCCGTCTACGAGTGCTTGTGAATCGGTGATCGTATCTACAAGTTATGGTGTGCGCGAGGCTAGTGCGAGTGAAAGTGATTCAGAAAACGATTATAATAATATTTTTTTATTATAAATGATCTTGACTTTCTGTTTACTTTACATAAAATATTCTTTACATTCTACTGTTGTTTATTGCCATTTCTTTACGAGCATTCTGGGAATATATTACGATTCATAACATTTTTACTAAGGGAAATTACTGCTCTACTTTACGACTTTTCGCTTTACAAGCAGTCTCCTGGAACAAATTAACTCGTATGTCAAGGCATTACTGTATTTATAAAATATAGAAAGTGCAAACACAGCTGTGTGGCTAAGAAATCTGCTTCGCAACCACATGATGCTGGGTTCGATATCATTGTGCAGCATTTTAAGGACGTGTCTTCTATTTTCACATTACATTGGTCAATGCTTTGAGTATGAAATTTAATAGGTAGAATTTCTGCTGAGACCTGTTATGCAAAGATACATACTCATATACACCTTCTACTCGACTTACGATCGAGTTCCATACCGACTAACAGGTCGTAAGTTGATTCAGTCGTATGTCGGATTTATATTTTTCAACCCATTTTCATTCAAACGCAACTGATGCTTGAAAGTGACTGAGTGAGAGACAGTGGCAGACAGTGGATGCGTGGGTCTGAGGGACGCATGCGTTGTCAAGATGCTCCCATAGTTATCGTACGCGCAGCTGCCCAACGTCCGAAAATCAATTTTTTTTTCTATTTATTTATATTTATATTTTTATTTATTTATTTTTGTGGTCGTAAGTGCGGATGGTCGTAAGTGCTGATGGTCGTAAGTGCGGATGGTCGTAAGTCGAGGAGACGTTGTATATACGAGTAGATGTGTATGTATGTGTTTTGCATACTTCTTTTACTAGGACTTTAAGTTTCTCCTGATGTCTTATTCAACCAATGTAGAAAGATTCGCTCCTGAAGTTTGTATGGCAAAGCAGAAAGAAAGCTTCATTAAAAGAAAGCTGGTTATAAGTAGTACTTTGTATTTGTAGCAACAACCACAGAACAATGTGTGTGTGTGTGTGTGTGTGTGTGTGTGTGTGTGTGTGTGTGTGTGTGTGTGTGTGTGTGTATGTGCGTGCGTGTGCGTGCGTGTGCGTGTGCGTGCGTGTGTGTGTGTGTGTGTGTGTGTGTGTGTGTGTGTGTGTGTGTTTCACCAGCTTCGTCGCTACCTGCTACCTTTAAATATATTATCAACCTCTTGATATCAGTCATCAATTAAAAATATAATTAAAAATTCGTGTCATTGTAAGTTTTACAGTAACATGTAAATTACTACCTAAACATTCCTTTGTTTTAATGGCGCTTACCTTTCTTCCTCCTGCATAAACAACAGGTGCGAATATTTCTCCACTGGTTCAGTTAATCTCCAATGAAAATTTCAAGTCCCAGGCAATATGGCTTTAACAATGAATTTGAATCTACGCTTCATACTCAGATCCTTCACAATCAACAACTGTTCCTTTGATATTCTGAAACTTGCATCAATTTAACATAAATATATGCATTCAAAGGTTTGAACAGACGGATAGAAGAAATAGGCACAAAACATAATTTAGTGCAGTTCTAGGAAACAGCGTTATTAGGGACAACTAGGATACTTAGGAAGGTTCTTGGCATCTAAGGTTACTTGTTGTAAACCAAGGAATTATTTCTTTTCCAACAGTTTAATCTGTTGTGCGTATGTGAAATAATAATAAACAATACTAATGACTCCTTTCGTTCCGACATGGAAGCTGAAACTCGTTTTTGCGAGACGTGTAGAATTGTTTATAGAAATTTGTAAAAAAAACCTAAAGGTTATTTATGGTGTGTTTAAGCAGCGAATGAAAGCACACAGTTTCAATATTATCAACTTGAGGCAAAACAAAAACAAAAATAAAAATAATAATTACAAAACTATTTTTTTTAAAACTGAAACTAAGACAAATTTTCAGATTAACGAAGTAATATTCTGGAGTCTGTGGAGAACAGCAATGGAGTACAGCATTTAAAAAAATTATAATCTGTTCGCTTAAGAACAGCTTCAATGATCACCTGTAGCACACAAACACTGTCAATGGCTTTAGTCGTTGTTGTGTTTTGCCTTTCCTTGCTGCTCTTTTTCAAAACCTACTCATGGCGGTTTGATCCGGATAACATCGCTCGTTTGCAATGCTATCTAAATTTTATTTTCGTAATTTGGCAAAAAATATATTTTTAAAAAAATACAAATTTCATTTCAATTCTGTGAAGCTTAATTACAATTAAAGAAAAGTTTGGAACGGAATAATTAATTTTTACTGTCAAGAATGTTGAGCAAATAAATCCAAGAATATGATCTTCGGTGACGAAGCAGTCATTACATACATAGAAGTAAACGAACAAAATAGTTCTTGTTTGCGAGTTTGATTTCTGTCATTTGATTTTTTTTATATTTTTGGCCGTCTGTGTGGTTAAGAAGTTCGTTTCCCAACCATGTGGTTCCGGGTTCAGTCCCACTGCGCGGCACCTTGAGTAAATGTCTTCTACTACGGTTCCGGGCCCACCAAAGTCTTGTGAGTGGATTTGGTGGAGGGAAACTGAAAGAAGTCGATCAATATAAATGTGTGTGTGTGTGTGTGTGTGTGCGCGCATGCGCGTTTGAGTGTGAGTAAATTGGTGCCCCAGCATGACCACAGCCTTTGAGCTGAAACTGGTTAAAGAGTTATATATATATATATATATATATATATATATATATATATATATATATATATATATACATAGGTTGAAAATATGTGGAAAACATAAAAAGTGGAAGAGAAACGCCTTCGTTTCACGTAGCTTAAAATCTTTTTATAAAGAAATTTTTAAAATATATGCATATTTTATGGATATAGTGATATCCAACAGGTTTTCGCAATTTAAATTAGCTTTTCAAGGGACATTGTGAAGTAATCAATTCTTGTGACAAAGGAGTCTCGCCATTTTGGATGCTTGAAAAGTAACAATGAGTCTAGAGAGTGGACCCAGTGTCACTTTGATGGCATGCACTCCTCTCTCTCACTCAGTAATAATAATAATAATAATAATAATAATAATTTTGGCACAATGCCAGTGATTATAGGGAAAGGTGTAAGTCGATGACATTGACCCCCAGTCCTAAACAACACTTATTTTATCGTTCCCAAAAGGATAAAGGGGAAAAGTGACCCCGACTGTATTTGAACTCGGAACATAAAGAAGCGGAAGAAATAACATTTTCCCCGACACCATTTTTGATAGCACTACAAACGACGCATAACCACGGTTTCTCTCTCGATTAAAGCTAAAAGATTAAAACTAAAACATCATTAAATAAACTTATTAACCTTGAATAATTCTATGCATGCTCTCTATTGGATATTTGGCTGAATTCTGGTTTAAGTGACCTATATAACCCCTCATAGCTTATCTATCTTTTGGAATTTTTAGAAAATTTCTACGAATTTATATTCTACACACGAGAATTCATGCGATTATTGAAACTTGTGTGTGTGTGTGTGTGTGTGTGTGTGTGTGTGTGTGTGTGTGTGTGTGTGTGTGTGTGTGTGTGTGTGTGACTTAAGGGCGATTTGGCTGTCACTTTTAGCACATCTCACGACCACCTGATATCTTCCTAGTTTCGTGGTTACTGACATGTATTGATGTCTTTCAGTATTTTTCTCCTCATAAACGCATTTAATGGAATGATAATACATCAAAGGTGATCCTTTGCTGGGATTTAGACAAAATATTCGGACTGTCCGTATTTTAAACTTTTTTTTTAATCGAAAAAGAGTGGAAATTTTAGGATTTATAGGGAAGCGGAGAGGGTTGAAAAGAATTTTTAAAATATTTTTCTCTTTTCATAAACGTATGAATTCCTGTATATAGAACACAAATTCGCACAAATTTTCTGAAAATTCCAATATTTTTGTTAACCTGCAACACTTCCATTAACCACGAATAGGTCTATTATCATGAACTCCTCTACACATTCTCTAAGATGTTTCTCATTCTTGTTCCAAGAAACAAAGCTGCTTATGCATGTCTTATTCTATGAATTATAACGATATTAATAATAAGTGCCTCAGACACGCCATGTCAAAATGGAAAACAATTAAGATAAGATAATTAGAACCAGCTCTATATCCAGAGAGACCCATGACCTCAACTACACTTTTCCTAGCTCTGCCTCCATTAGCAAGTCTGTTGAATTAAACCGGCAATACTAATTTCATTCAAGAGATTTTTTAATGGGGTCTCTACGTACAAACAATAAACTATTTCTTTCGTATGGATAGCGAGAGGGGAAATGATAACTAATTGTAAAAACCAGCAAAAGGAAATCTTAAATAAATTCATTTCAGACAAAAAGAAATGTGCTTAGAATTAGATAAATGTATAGCTAAGAAGAGACAAATTAACTAAAATTGAAAATGTTAAGTTAGATATATGCATTGAAATTGGAAAAATAGACCTGAACCTCCCATATAAATAACTAATTAGTAAATGAAAACATGTCACCGGCGGCGCTGCAAGTGATGCTGTTTCTTGTGTTGGTGGACTTTCTTTTGGAAAAAGATCTCTCGGTAATGTGGAGAGAGGAAATTTTCATGCATAGGTAACTAGTCTTCTTCAGAAAATCTTAACCAGGTCTGGGCATGCATGTGCAGACCCGTAGTCAACATTTACCAACGGAAATCCAACAGATGGAAATGAAAATATACAACACAGACAAATGATAAAAGATATTGCAAAAGGAATTCTCAAGGAAATCAAATATTAAAACTCTATTGAATTCTAGAAATATAAACATTAGATATAATATATGTTCATGATTCTAACTAGAAACTACAAAATAATAAACAAGAAATTAATAGAATTTAATCGTTTACGAATGAAAACTATTAGCTCCGTTCCCGAATAAACCTATCCCGAATACAGAGTGAAGGTGATCTGATACAAATAGAAAACTACTACAAAATAACAACACTGGAACTAAGAAAATATATGGAAGAAGGCAAAAGTAAAACTGATTAGAATAATAAGCAAATTCATATATATATAACGTATTTATGTATATATGTATGTATATGTATATATATATATACATACATACACACACACACACACACACACACACACACACAGATGTTACATATTATATATATATATATATATATATATATATATATATATATATATATATATATATTAATAAATCTGAGGGTAGCAAAAAAATTTTTGAAATTCTAGCAAGAAGAAAAAATTAGTCAATAGACTATATATTATTCATTTAAAATACAGTGTGCATTTAAACACATCAGAGATGTCCATAATAGGACATCTAACCTGCTAGAAGGAGCAGTCAAAACTCCACACTACAAATTAGAGATAATTTCGAAAGGGAATGAATAATATATATATATATATATATATATATATATATATATATATATATATATATATAAGAAAACAATTTCGTGCAAACCGGAAATTAACAACATTGAAGAAAGTGATTTCATTTGTAGTAAAACAACAGAAAAAAGGTTCTTAAAAAAACATAGAAATGAAAATGGAATTCCCAAATATACGAAACAAAGAAAATGGAAAATACTCTACGGCCAATAACCTACAAATTGCAACAGAGAGGACGTTCAGAGTCAGAGTGAAAGCCAACAATGACTAAATGACACTGATTTAGAAGCAGAAATAGATCTAATTTTCACTGCACAGAGTCAATGATTGATAATAAACAATTACAAAATTATAACCACGAAAAATATTATTGACATTAATTTTAGACTATGCAACCAGAACCAATTGATTACATCATTTTCGACTGCCCAGTCCGTGCCAAGTCCGAATATATCCACAGACACACTTGAACCGACAGCTATGTCTACTGGGCAATATGCCCGACACTTCGACGTGCAGACGTATAAGTGATATAAATATGTATCAAATACGGTACGGGTCAACAACCTGACAGTAACAAAAAGAATAAAAACAATATAATGATTTCTGATTTAAGCATAGGGGTCAAAGTTTTGAGTGGAGAGAGCTTAGTCGATACCATTCGGCTACAGTACTAAGTAGGTATTTTGTTGTCTCGACCTCAGAGGGATGAGGAGTAAGCCTGACTTCGGCGAGATTTGAAATTTGAACGTAAAACCGCTAAACATTTTTTCTGGCGTCTTAGTGATTCTTCCAGCTCACTACCTTCGGTCAATCTGCTTTATATTTTCAATTAGAAAAATTAACTCTTTCGATACAAGTCCGCCTGAGACAGCCCTTGGTTCTGTGAGAGAAATTTCCTGTATAAAGTCGATCTAAATTAAAGTTTTCCGCGTTTATTTCATGTTAATTAATGTTCCATATACCATTTTAGTCATCCTTTCTGCTATAGACACAGGGCCAGAAATTTTGGGGTAGAAGTATAGTCGATAACGGCAACTCCAGTGCTCGACTGGTACCTTTTTCATTTACCCTGAATGAGTAAAAAAAACAAAATCGACTCGTCAGGATTTGAACTCAGAACATAAAGACGAGCGAAATGTCGCTAAGCATTTTGTCCAGCGCAGTAATGACTCTGCTAGTTCGCCGCCTTATATACCATTTTAATCATTCCTTTCTAATATAGACACACGGCTTGAAATTTTGTGGTAAGAGGCTTGTCGGTTACACCCACCCCAGTTCTTGACTATGTATCGATCCCCTGCGTACGATTGGTACTTTATTTTACTGACTCGGAATGGATGAAAGGTGAAGTTGACCTCGGCAGAAGAAATGCCTCTAAGCATTTTAACCGGCGTTCTAACCATTCCGCCAGCTCGCCGCGTTGTAATTATTTCTACAAAAGGTACAAAGCTTGAAATTTCGTGGGAGGAAACTAGTTTATTATGTTGGCCCTCAATGCTCAGCTGGTACTTTATTTTATTGACCCCTAAGGGATGAAAAGCAAAATTGACCACAACAGAATTTGAACTCAGAACATTAAACCAGAAAAAATGCCGCTATGCATTTTAACCGGAGTGCTAACTATTCTGCCAGCTCACCGCATTGTAATTCTTTCTTCTATAGACACAAGGCCTCAAATTTCGGGAAGAAGCTACTCAATTACGTTGATACCAATACTCAACTGGACGGAAAAGACGGAAGGCAAAGTTAACCTTCGGCGGAATTTGAACTCAGAGCGTAAAGCCTGACGAATTGCCGATAAGTTTTTTTGGTCTGATGCAATAACGATTCTGCTAGTTCACTGCCTGACTTGACTTGGTGCATAATGACAGCGCAATTCATATAATGTCATTACATGCATGTAAAAAAATATTCACGTTTTATTTCAATGTATAAAATATAATCATATAACAAAACCACTGACAAAAAAAAAAAAACGTTAGAGCAATCATCGTTCGCTAAGGTTTTCCCTTTGACATTTTTCATGAGTTCGTCGTGGAAAGAGAAGAAACAGGCAGAGTAGGACAAGTAAGAAAGGGTAGAGGAATAGGACGCGAATAAGAAGGTGGTGAAGGAAGCGGACAAAGGTTATAGAGGTGACATGGAAATAGAGGAGGTGTGAGAATGTATCGCTTGGGCCTATTTGTGACAGTTTTGTGTAAGAAAAGGCAAAGTAATAAATATATATATAAATAACTATTGCGTCTCTTAAGCTAATGGCTGTAGCATATTGATGAGTAGCCTTAAGAATGAGTTGTACGTTCTAACATGTTAATTAATTGGATTAAGAAAATGCTGTACGTGCAATTTCAGATTAGTCCGCAAATAAATTTAACTCATTTTAATTCATAGTATAACAAGTGATCTCTGTCAAAATGATTGTTGTTTAGCCTCAAATCAGTTCGGTGGCTGAAACATATTGATGGGTAACTTTTAGAATACGCTTTACTTTTTAGCATGTTAATGAGTTAGATTTAAAAAAAGGTTGAGCATTCAATTCTAGATTTAATTCGTTGTGTTGCCAGCAATCCTAGTCGAAATAATCGTTATTCAGTTCCATGTCAGCCCTAATCCAGGTCACCTTTGATTATAAGCTTTCCATTTAATAAACTCTTCATTTTTTAACATTTATTTTTTTAGTGTATCCACGTCCAGATACACTGGATCTTAGCCTGGACGGTTGCACCTCCTTGGGAGCATTGGGAGCTAACAAGGAGGTGGCAAATGTCAAGGAGCACTATAGGGTGAAGGAGGGGCGCGGGGTGCTACGTTTTTATGAAAGAGTCATAATTTTTGTAAGAAATAAAATATTTTAACCAGGGACAATAATCATATTTTACAATACATTTTTTTTTTGTCGGAATTAAGTCTGGACATTGTGTAATCATGATGAGGTGCTAAGTTTTAATACAATTTCGTTTATTTTAGTCTTCGCCCTCTTCAGAAATTTCCATAGAAAATTAAACATAGAGGCATTTACTCCATGCAAATATCTAAAAGGAGGTAAGTGTTGGTCGATTGGAATTCCATAATATGGATGATATATATATGATGGCAAAGAGAAGGTTTCTTAATCATTCGGTGAAAGGGAGTGTTGTGTTACACAAAAGGTTGATAATCAATTATCTAGCCTAATATATACTATTAAATGTCTTTTTTGTTGTTTCTTTTTCTATTCGAAGGGAAAGGCAATCTGAAAATCGCATTGGTTGTTATTTCTTGCAGGTCAAAGCAATGCATAACGATTTCCTCACGTTCTCGATTCTCATTGACTTTATTAAAGGGGGTGAGTTAGCCAAAACAGTAGAGAGCCAATTTCGATGTAATTTTCAGCATTTAACCTCATTCCTCTATATTCTGGAGTCAAATGACATCAGCATCGGCCTCTTATTCTTTACATCTTCCATCAAGGTCAAGGCAGTGAGCACCAGTAATATACTAGGTTCAATTCAATGAGCCATATTCATTTCCTTCCTTACCAAAATTGGCTTTCTGCCAAAGTAATAAATCCTTGTTATTAACTTTCCGTTCCTTTCACTCCAATGAATGTATTTGATCAGTCATATAAAACAAGATTTTTTTTTCCATTTATTTATTTAATCTAATACTGAAAGCCATCATCTAATAAAGCAAGCGTTCTTTTAAGAAACTGCGGTCTTATATCATATATAGCTATTTTTCCATCATTCATGTAAGCCAGCTGCCAGGCAGCTCAGCAGTTATTAATAAATATATCAGCCAGTCTAAATAGAACAGAGCTAGTTGGCTGGCTGACTGACAGGCCGGCTGGCTTGTTGGTGTACGGTAATGGTGAATAAACGAATGGAAAATTCCATGACGTCAGGCAAGCTACTCTCTGCTTTTGTAATATCTGGACGACCGAAAAGACGTTTATGTCAGACAAGCATAGCTCTATAACGATAGGCTGTAATAAAAATCGTATTCTTCTTGATGTTCTTCTTCTTCATCTTCTGTTCAACAACGCTTTCATTTTATTTATTCATTTAATCTGCTTTTCGCTTTACATGTTTTATTTCATACATGCATTTCAATAAAGACACCGGTGGTGAATGGCACTATGCCGCAAGACAAGAGGCAACAAACAAGTTCCTGCCAACGAGGCGCAATTTCAATCCCTGTTTGAAGCTGTCATTTCACTTACAACGTTGTTGTTGTTGTTGTTGTTACTGCTGCTGCTGCAACTGCTGCTGCTGCTGCTCTTGCAATGTTAGTTGTTGTTGTTCTGCTTGTCTGCTTCAGTTTGAATTGATCAGTTCTAAGATCAAAAGTGTTGCAATAGAAACCGTCTCACACCTTCCAGACACGACATTGTTTGATCTGGAGGAGACTTAGCTGCAATTTCTAGCAGGTTGAATGAATACTTAGACCCTTCCTCGTTCAGTCGTCGAGAAAGCTAATGAAGTTTATACCACAATATTTTTACTTTACTGTTGAAAGCAGCTTTGCCACAGGGAAAGAGTGTAGACATCCAGTGGTATGAAACAGTACTAGTGGATATTTATCCATTCGATCAGTAATTAGTAGTGGCGCTAATATGTCGCCCGCTTTAACGCCATTTTTATTTCATGTTCATAATGTGTTCTTCGGTCGTATAGAAGTAGAAACTAAATTTATGTATTCAGACATGTTTGTTCTAAGGAATACAGACAGACAGACAGACAGACGGATAGATAGATAGATAGATAGATAGATAGATAGATAGATAGATAGATAGATACATACATACATACATACATACATACATAGATTCACCGACATACAAAGACACGTGCACATACATACGAACGTGCACACATGTATACGAACGTGCACACATGTATACGAACATCTGTGTGTGTGTGTGTGGGGGGGGGGTTAATTAATTTATGGGGTTTGGTGACTAAGTGTATCAACGGAACTGCTACTTAAATTCCACTTGTAAAATGAAGAATTCTGTAAAAATAGGTTCTAATTGTAGATTATCTCAATAGTAATAGCATGGCACTTCGTGCAAACGAATTTTTTCTAAAAGAAAACCAAATTTTCTTACCTCCATTTTCGCTTTACAAACAAGTTAACCAAAGAACTCTTTATACGATTCCTTGATTTGCTAGATATAGCAACTACATGTGCCTCAAAACGACATTCTACTATGCTTTAAAGAAAAAAAACACGTTAAATAATGGAAATTAGGTTGATTTTGTTTCGGAAAATTTGCGATATATTCACTTCTATATCTAAGAGATGAGGAATTATGTATATTATTTATATTTGACGGATATTTGTCCTCATCTTGTTTGTTGTTTACACAACATTTCAGCTGATATACCCTCCAGCCTTCCTCAGACGTCTTGGGGAAATTTCGAACCTGGGTTCTCATTCCTAAGGTATTTTTCAATGATATTATTATTATTATTATTATTAAGGTCGCTGCTTGGAATCGAACTCGGAATCTTGGAGTTAGTAGCCCGCGCTCTTAACCACAGACAACATTAAAATAACGCCCATGCGCCATTAAAAGTGCCTTGTTATCAACACGTATAGACTTTATTGGTCTCTTCTGTATTTAAAGATATTTCATAAATTCATCTTCAAATTAAATTGTTGATTGATAGTTATGATAATCAAGCTGCTTATGGCGTAGTGGTTATGAGCGCAGGCTACTAACCCCCAAGATTCCGAGTTCGATTCCAAGCAGCGACCTGAATAATAATAATAATAATAATAATAATAATAACATCGAAAAACACCTTAGGAATGAGAACCCAGGTTCGAAATTTCCCCAAGACACCTGATGAAGGCTGGAGGGTATATCAGACGAAACGTTGTGTTAACAACAAACAAGATGAGGACAAGTATCCGTCAAATGTAAATAATGTAAATAATGTATTGATGTATGGTTTTAAGGTCCTGCTTTGATGAAAATACTATCAGAAATTCCATAGGGATTGCACCCCATGACTATTTCAGCACTGGGAGCTATATAATCGATTTGCCCCATACGCCCAGATTTTCATCCTTGTACCTACAGTACAAAAGATTATGGTGCTAGTATTATCACAGCCATGTGAAACATCAAGCTACATTTTTAAAATTCAAAAGCAGCTTGATAATGATAACTATCAATCAACAATTTAATTTGAAGATGAATTTATGAAATATCTTTAAATATAGAAGAGACTAATAAAGTCTATACTTGTTGATAACATGGCCCTTTTAATGGCGCATGGGTGTTATTTTATTGCTGTCTTTAACTTGAAAGGTAATATCTTATTTTGTAAAATGCCTAGAATCTGATACCACTTCGGGTTTATTTATATTGCTTTAAGGTCCTGGTTTGATGAAAATAATATCAGAGATTTCATATCGATTGCAACCCATGTTGATAAGGTATGAAGGATTCATGGCAGATTTGAAAAATAAACGACCTGTATCCTAGAATCAAAGCAGTTCTTTTTTATTTTATTTTAATTAGTTACCGGTTCGGTAGCTAAACTTGAAGCCAAATTTAGCTACCAGTTTGGTAGCTAGCTAAAACGATTAAAACCACACACATAATATAATAATCACATTATCATTTTAGCAGCAAAAAACTAATTTTAAATTGATGAAGCCTCATTCTAGAAAACTAGGCGAATCCACCACCTGTGAATATTGTCTGTGAATACTGAAGAACAAGTTGAAAATCTTAGAAGAATTAATTTCTCAATTCAGTTTGCCAAGTCGGTAACAAGATTCTTTTAATGGTGTATGGACGTCATTAAACCAGCAACTTTTTCAAAAGAAAATTACATTTAAACATAATTTGGCATTTCTTGTTTGTGAATTATTATCGATTTGGTGCAGGCATGGGTATGGAGTTAAGCTGCTTGCTTTCCAGCCACGCGGTTTCGTGTTCAGTTCCACTGTGCAATACCTTAGAAAAGTGTCTTCTTCTACAGCTTCGGGCTGACCAGTGCCTACTGAGTGAATGAATTTGGTTGTCGGAAACTGAAAGCCCGCCGAATAAAATATGCATATATTTTATGCGTGTATGTGTATGCGTCTCTCTCTCTCTCTCTCTCTCTCTCTCTCTCTCTCTCTCTCTCTCTCTCTCTCTCTCTGTACACACACACACACACACACACACACATACATATATATATATATATATATATATATATATATATATATATATATATATATATATATATATTAAAATCCAGAAAATGGAGATGTAGCAGGAATATAATTTATTAACTGCAAAAATTCAACATATTCTCTTGCAGTTGTTTCGATTTTGCCAAAAGAATTAAATTCCCGTAGTTAAAAACATTATATTGAGCAAAATCTCATCAGAGGAATAGAAAAGACATACCATCAGGTTATTAGATGTTATACTACCAAATCATCTCAGCAGACTAATATTATGCTACCAAATCATCTCAACTTAACTCAACAGATTAGATGATTTGGTAGCATAACATCTAATGACTTAACGGTATGTCTTTTCTACTCCTCTGATGAGATTTTACCCAATATAATGTTTTTAATTACTGAAATTTAATTATTTGGGTAAAATCGAAACGGCTTTAAGAGAATATACTGAATTTTTGCAGTTAATAAATTATACCAGTGCTACATCTCCATTTTCTAAATTTTAATTTGAATATTTATAAACCAAGATTTATACTTAAACCTATTATTTTATGAATATTACTATTCACAAAAAAATAATAGGTAATGAACCAGTAATTCATTGGATATTTTATCCCTTAATGAGGATATTTTAATCTCTATTTATATATATAATTTGAGTCTAATGTTTTCATTCATCACAATATGAAAACTCGCGTTTTCAAGTAGAAGATTCATGATAGTTTACTCAGAGGAGAAAACCAGTAGTAACATCTGGTTATGTTGTAAGAAAACAATAAATGCTCTCTATAATTTCATTGTATCATTGAGGTCTTTGTTATTACCTAATACTACGACCACCTAAGACTTTTCGGCGGCTGAGAGAGAGAAGAATCGTTCGACTACTTTCCTCAAATCAAATACCGTTCGACTACATTCCTCTAATCAAATATCGCTTAATTCTATTCTCGTTTGCCAAAGTAATTGTCTCTACACAATTAATACATTGTTTAATTTACGTTTTTAACAATACGATAGTATATTCTTCATAACTTGTCCAGTTGAGAGGTGATATTAGACGTTTCTCAACGGGGAATATTTTTATCACCTCAGTTTGTAGTAGAGGTGAAGATGAAATTCTTGGGGAGAAAGTGTGAAAAGATTTGACTGAAAAGTGATGAAAATCTATTTAGACAACGATGAAAATTAAATTAATCTCGAATTACTGATTAAGGTTTTGAAATAGTTTTGAAAGTATTATATCAGTAATGACGTTACAAGAACCTGACGAATGAGTCTGGCAATGAGGTGGGGACCGTCATTCAAAACCTTCTACAGTGTCTCAGTGGCGGTCATGCGTACAGTGTTCAGTTCGTGGGAACGAAAGTGGGTGTTAATTTTGGGGGCTATTATTATTTCTAAAGTGGTGAGTTGGATAAAACACTTAAGCGACATTTCGTCCGTCTTTACGTTCTGAGTTCAAATTCCGCCGAGGTCGACATTACCTTTCATCCTTTCGAGTCGATTAAATAAGTACCAGTTGAATACTGGGGGTCAATGTAATCGACTATCCCCTTCCCCAAATTTCAGGCCTTGTGCCTATAGTAGAAAAGATTATTATTTCTAAACCGTTAAGTTGGATAAAACGCTTTAGTGACATTTTGTCAGTCTACGTTTTGAGTTCAAAGTACCCCGAGGTCGATTTTGCTTTTTATTCTTTCGGGGTCACTGGTGTCAATGCAATCGCTTCCTCTACCCTCAAAAACTGCTGGTCCTGTGTCAAAATTTGAAACCACTATTCATTATCTCTGATTTTCTTTATAGCTCTCTAGTGGGTGATTCTTAACTTCCAAATTTGTCCTTTTTATTTTTTACGAGTCCGGAGACAAAGCCTTCGCTGACATTTTTCTAGGCATTAGATTTACTTATTTAATTAATTCTTGTGTATCTTATGCATAAAATGGAGTTCTGAATGTTCGCTTTCCTTATGTCTTTTATCTTTTACTTGTATCAGCCAATGGACTGCGGTCATGATGGGGCACCGCCTTGAGGAGTTAAGTCAAACAAAGCGACTCTAGGACTTATTTTTAAACCTGCTATCTATTCTACCGGCCTGTTTTGCCGAACCGCTACGCTACAGAGACATCAACAAACCAACGCCGGTTAACGGTTGTCCAGTGATGATAAGGAGACACACACAAAGAAACACATATACATGTATGCATAAATATACAGATAGACAGATAGAAGACAGTTTTCCACACGCACCGTCAACCAAATTCACTCGCAAGGAATTGGTCGGTAAGAGGCTACTAGGTGCCGTGCTGTAGGACCGAACTCGAAACCACGTGGTTGCCAAGCGAGCATCTTAACCACACAGCAATGACTGCGCCTAGCTAATTACAATTCATAAACATGGAATGTCGAAACGTGGTTAAAAGTAATTTTCTTCTGACAAAGTTGCAAGGTTGAATGGCGTCTATATACCTGGTTATTGACAACTGTAGACTTAACGAAGCGAATTGTGAAATTAGTTTTTCTCAGTCTTTCAACTTGTTCTTCAATATTCACAAGCAATATTCACAAACGGTGGATTCGCCTACTTTTCTACAATGAGGATTCATTAATTCAAAATTAAGTTTTTGCTGCTAAAATGATAATGCAATTATTATATTATGCTTGTTTTTAGTGGGTTTTTAGTTTTTAGCAAACTGGTAGCTAAAATTGACTACCGGAAGCTAATTTTAAAACCTGCAACGAATTGCCGTGATTCTAGGACATAAGTCTCTTTTTTTTCCATTCTGCTACGAATCCTTGATACATTCCGATTATTTAAGTGTCAACATGGGTTGCAATCGATATCAAATTTCTGATATTATTTTCATCAAACCAGAATCTCAAAGCAATATAAATAAATTCGAAGTGGTATCAGTTTCTAAGCATTTTACAAAATAAGATATTGTCTTTCAGCTTACAGACAACATTAAAATAATGCCTATGCGCCATTAAAAGGGCCATGTTATCAACAACTATAGACTTTATCAATCTCTTCTTCAATATCTAAAGATATTTCATAAATTCATCTTCAAATTAAATTGTTGATTGATAGTTATCATTATCAAGCTGCTTTTGAATTTTAAGAATGTAGCTTGATGTTTCACATGACAGTGATAATACTAGCACCATAATCTTTTCTACTACAGGTGCAACGATGAAATTTTGGGTGGATGGAGCTATATCGCTCTCAATCCTTATTTCACCGACCTCAAAAATATCGACAGAATTAGAACTCAGAATGTAAAACCTGGAGGAAATGCAGGTAAGTTTTCATCTGGCGTGCTAACGATTCTGCCAGCTCACCGATAAGTAAAGTCTGCATTTTAATAAAACTAAAAATACAATGTACAATTATGAGGTTTATCACATTTTGATAGTTCTAGTTACAGAGCTGATCTGCGTAGTTGAGGTTGGAACTTTTGTATAATAGTCTCACACTTTTCTATTGATACATTTCCCCTTTTTGTTCTTACATTTCAAATTTTTTAAATACCTTATTGTTATTTAACTTTTAATGTAATTACATTATATACAAACCCCTTTGTCATTTTAAGCAGAGCAAATTAAGCCTATCACCTAATATCATAGTGAATGCCTATTGAAAGCCTTCTTCAGAATGCAAAAACTGTCTTTTATGTAATTTACAGCAAAGCTTTACTACCTTACATGAATTTGTGATCATTGAAAACAAGAAAGAACAGTCCAAATAAAACTAATGAAACAGTTAACTATGACTATTTCAAAAAAATGTATGATAGCTAAACAGTTCTAAAAATACACTAAATTAATAACATAGTGGCACAAGTTTAATTACAGTTGCAGTAGCTTCGTATTTGAAAAGTACATCAACTTAGTCTCTTTTACCTTTAACCTTGCAAAGATTTTAATTGGTTTCATCTAATTATATATATTTTGTTACAAAACTGCGTCTGGTAGTGAAGCTTCGTTCGGGACTTCAGCAGTTTTGCAGAGTTAAGAGTTACCCCATAATCACCACTGCTCTCATGTTCTCTCTGACCCGTAGTGTTAGCACTTGTCAAATACCCCCTACTTATGAGTCAAATAA
>NC_142938.1:15643967-15646467 GCF_046866305.1 Octopus bimaculoides
CAAATCATAAATTACAGACTCGACAAAATTAACAAAATAGATTTAACACAATCAAACACTGCCATAGACGCTACTGTTCATTGCATAACCACTCCCACAGAACTACAACCGAACATTCTACCAAAACACTAACCAATCACAATACAATATTGAATTTACCTAACCTAACCAATTACTAACTTCCTTCATACATAAACCCACTTAACATATATACACATAGACATAACACACAGACGCTCACATAAACGTATACATGCAAATAAACACGCATTCGTGCATACATTCATACATATACATATATACATACATGTGTGTATATATCTGTGAAAGTGTATATGTGTGTATACAACAGACAGACAGACAGACAGACAGACAGACAGATATATAGAACTGATGGTTTCTTTATACCTGATTTCGTGAGCACCGCTTCAGAGTTAATATTATTCGCCATAAGCACCAAATATACATACATGGATTTGCGTGTACGTGTGTGTATATGTGTATGTGTATGTGTAAATATATATATATATATTTACATATATAAATGTAAGACAGCTGATGAAGGAATATTCCAAGTGGCTTTCCGTTTTCCTATGTGTTCGTTCCGTTGTCTGTAGTTCATTGTTCTAACGTCCTGTACCCTGGTATGCATATATATACACATGTAGATGTAAGTATGTACATATATGTGTGTATACATGTATATATATTCTTTGTATTATTACATTATTGAACGCACACGTCCTTTTTTGCAAGTAAGTCTACTTTATATATATATATATATATATATATATATATATATATATATATATATAGGAGTGGCTGTGTGGTAAGTAGCTTGCTTACCAACCTAATGGTTCCGGGTTCAGTCTCACTGCGTGGCACCTTGCGCAAGTGTCTTCTACCATAGCCTCGGGCCGACCAAAGCCTTGTGAGTGGATTTGGTAGACGGAAACTAAAAGAAGCCTGTCGTATATATGTATATATATATGTGTGTATGTGTGTGTATATGTTTGTGTGTCTGTGTTTGTCCCCTTATCATCACTTGACAACCGATGCTGGTGTGTTTACGTCTCCGTAACTTAGCGGTTCGGCAAAAAGAGACCGATAAAATATGTACTAGGCTTCCAAAGAATAAGTCCTGGGGTCTATTTGCTCGACTAAAGGCGGTGCTCCAGCATGGCCACAGTCAAATGACTGAATCAAATCTCACATGTAGATGTATATATGTGTGTGTATGTGTCTACATATATGCGTGTATGTGTGTGTGTAATGCGTGTATGCATATGGATAAATATACGTCAGATTTTCTATGGTTTCTTATATCTGTTAAAATGTCTATTTGATGAGCACTGCTGTTTATATCCTCCCTGATGAGATTGATGCATTGCTGATCATTATTCATCCGCTCGGATGCATCTTTAAATGTATCCATTGAAACATATGTCGGTGATATGAAGATATAACTGATTTAATAACACCTTGAGCGTTTGTCTCCTTTTTAAACTTTTCCTATTTTCTCCTAAATATGATTTGATTCTCTCCGGAATCAAATCTCACACAAGTGTAACCATTGTTTCCTGGGACACTTAAGCAATATTTAGCTACCTTGTAATTATTCCCTTGGATCCTCCCTATAAATTGTACACACACACACACACACACACACACACACACACACACACATACATACATTCATATATATATATATATATATATATATATATATATATATATATATATGGGGGGTTTAAAATTAACGGACAAGATGACGTGCACTATATATATATATATATATATATATATAGATAGATAGATAGATAGATAGATAGATAGATTTAAACGTAGCCTCCTTATTTATTATATATATATAAACATATATATATATATGTGTGTGTGTGTATGTGTGTTTGTGTTTAGTTGATACACACACATATATATATATACATATATATATACATATATATACATATATATATACATATATATATATATATATATATATATATATATATATATATACATATACATACATATATTTGTTATATATATATATTATATATATATATGTATATATATAGATATATATATGTGTGTGTGTGTATAGTTGATACACACACACATATATATACATATATATGCATATATATACATATACATATATATATATATATATATATATATATATATATATATATATATATATATATATATATATGCAGATGCATATATCTCTTAAAGTCCAGTGGTGCGTTGTTTATATCAATCTCTCAATCCACTCAGAATCTAAAATGCAATTAGTCCAGTATGTCACTCATAAACATATATATCTATTGCATGAGCTTGGATGAAATACATTGACACGTTACAATAATTGTTGGTGTACGTGCTGAATGCATTATTTTCCTTTTGTGGCCTTTTACTTGTTGTGATGTCACCTTCACCTGTTATAGTATGTTGAAAACAAACAAGCTGATTACATCTAAGTGTTTTCACATGT
>NC_142938.1:15651467-15671467 GCF_046866305.1 Octopus bimaculoides
TTATTATTATTATTATTATTATTATTATTATTATTATTATTATTATTATTATTATTATTTTTATTATCATTATTGAGTGAGAGAGCAGCGCATACCTACAAAGTGACACTGGGATAAAATATACGAAGCCCAGTATACCCACCATGACTACCTGTCTGATAAGGGTACACCAGGCACATGCATCACAACCATATATAGGTGACATGGTGATCTCATATCAAGATAAACAGCGCATGACTTTGCACGTGGGGCCCAGTTAGAATTTTCTTCAGGTCGAGTAGCCCATCCCGCTCAAGAGGTCCCTGAATAAGGGTTGTTTAAGGATGTTAAACAAAACACCCATGTTTCCATATGTGAATTATCCAAATCACAAAGAATTCCTCTCGACACATAGCTATGAGCTACTACAATCACTGGTAATGTAACCGTCTTGAGATGTCACATCGATTTCTATGAGCAAATCTTTATATTTTCTGAGCTTATCAAATTCTTTTGTTGAGAAATTATTGTCACAGGTTATGCTCATGTCAATCAATAAACAGACTTTATTGTTTTGATCTTTCACAACAATATCTGGTTTATTTGCTTTGATGGTCCGGTTTGTACATCCTGAGAATTCCCAAAGAATAGTTACATTTTCTCCCTCAGTTACAGCCTTAGGGTGGTGCTTGTACCATTTGTCAGTAGTTTTGATTTTATAATGCCGACACATTATCCAATGTAGATATGGGCCAACTTTGTCATGTCTTGATTTGTACTCTACAGGTGCTAAAACTTTACATCCAGAGATTAGGTGGTCCACTGTTTCTATCCCATCGTTGCAGTATCGTCACTTTGGGTCTACACCATTTTCCATCACATTGGCTTGATAGTTTCGCAACAGTAAGCTCTGATCTTAGGCAGCCAAGATAAATCTTTCACCCTCTACCTTTATCCCTGAGCTCCATAGCCACTGATGGGTGTGCTTCTGGTCTACACCAGCTTGTTTGCTACGGGCCACATATTTTCCATGCAGAGGTTTTTGCTTCCACATATCCAATTGTTCAAACGCATTTTGCTTTGCTATTGATTTCACTTTCTTTGCAACTACAGTTGCTGCACTTCCATCATGTTGTTCAACCTGGATATTATGCATAAACTCACTTGAAAATTTTTTGCTCTCCCTCATAACAGAACGAAGCTTCTTACGTATTTCACGGTTTTGAACCAGCGTTAGATGTTCCAAGATATTTTGCCAGTCCAATTGTGGTAGTTTTGTAGGAGATTTCAAATTGGATCAAGCCTCGACCTCCTTGAGCCCTGGGTAGGATTATTAATGTTGTTGTGGTTATTGTTGTTATCATCATTATTTTGAATACATCAAAGTAAGATAAACATATTTTCCATGATTGTTAACAGTACGGACAAACTAGTTAATTAACATTACTTACGCGCTGAGAAAAAGAAAACATATATCCAGTTAATATTTTTAGCTGAAGAAAGTTTTTTAACTTTTGGGATACGCTTTGGTCTTGTTAAAGCTTCTCAGCGAAACATTTATCTTTTATTTTCACGTCAATATTAACAGAGTGAAAATTTCTTACAATGACACAAAATTAGGAATATTTAAGGTGGAATGAGCAACAGAAAAAGCCTGAAATGGCACACTTCCTATTTTCCTTCTCTGATAAAGTTGTGGTGAAGCTTTATCATTGTCATCATCTTAGTTCTTTTAGTTCCAGGTGTATTTTTGACAGTGTGTTCTGTCGCATTCCATCGTAAGTATATCTGGTTCTCTTTTGTCCTTCCACATTTGATAATAAGTCTTCTCAATTGGAGCCGGTCAGAGTATATGCCTTTAGTAGTAAGCATCCGTCGGTCTCGCAAGACCATGGATCTGCACCTAGAGAATTCGTGTCAGTTACTGATGGCGGTGCAACGTCTGTTATGGCTGTACAGACCCACACGGGAGTGGCAGTCATGCATACAGCGACTGCATTTGAAAAAGCTCTCTACCGGCGTTACAGGCATTTCCTTCATTCGGGTGCGCTTTTCCTTGGTGGCAAGTTCCAGTTTCTCTTTCGCTCGCTTCATTTCCTTTCGCAGTATTTGTCTCCTGCGAGGGCGATCATTTACGACCTCCTCCCATCTCAAAACGTCCAAATCTACCTTTTTGGGGAAAAATGACTAGAAGAAAATTCGCTTCATTAAAAGACTTTCCTAATGTTTTTTTCTTTCTTTTCGGAAAACTTATTTTTTTCAGCGGGAATTATTTTCAAAAGTGGAGGTGCAATGACCCAGTGGTTAGGGCAGCGGACTCGCGGTCATAGGATCGCGGTTTCGATTCCCAGACCGGGTGTTGTGAGTGTTTATTGAGCGAAAACACCTAAAAGCTCCACGAGGCTCCGGCAGGGGATGGTGGCAAACCCTGCTGTACTCTTCCACCACAACTTTCTCTCACTCTTACTTCCTGTTTCTGTTGTGCCTGTATTTCAAAGGGTTAGCCTTGTCACACTGTGTCACGCTGAATATCCCCGAGAGCTATGTTAAGGGTATACGTGTCTGTGGAGTGCTCAGCCACTTGCACGTTAATTTTACGAGCAGGCTGTTTCGTTGATCGGATCAACTGGAACCCTCGTCGTCGTAAATGACGGAGTGCCAACAAAAAAAAAATTTTTCAAAGGAAGTGTAGGAACAAAATAATGGAGAGTAGTGTATTCATTAATAAAGTATTGTTACGGTCCTCTTTCATCTTCCATAGCAAAACTTGTGAGCTGCGAAAATTTTGCTGTTTGTAGTCTCGTCGCCTGAAATGCAAGAGGTGCCTAGGTACAAGTTCTGCAGTATTTTAAGAACAAGTTATACTTTCGAGAGATTCGATAAAACAAAATCTTCAGTCACAAAAGAAAGCTTCTCGAAAACAATAAAGGAAGTTGCAAACTATCTGTAGTCAGTTTGCATTTATACAAAGAGCCTAAAACAGAACACAAATACGTTGGGAACATTCTCAAAGAATAGCAGAATATTGCAAACTGAAACAATTACTTTCTGCAGCGAAATAAAAGAACGCCGTAATGAACAGTTTGAACAACGGGTTTAGCTGCTCATATTGTTTCATATGCCATACGTCAACAAATAGAGGGGGAAATTGGAGAAAAAGTCACAGGAAAACTTCAGTGAATGAATGATTTAATTATTTGTGCATTGTTTTGCTTAAGATGTTGAATATAACGTTTGATTTTATGCACACACATTTAATACCATTCTATATAAATTGTGTTGTTACTGCATACAAATTGTGCAGTTTCATTTGAAAAGCACACTTAAAATATTTATGACATTTAAATAAAATGTGACATTTTGTGCTGTGCCCTTTTTATACTACCACTATTTTTTTTTTATGACTATTTCCATTCACCGTGTAAACAACTACTTGAAGTTTGCTGTACTAACTATTTCATGTATAGGAACAAGTATTGCCAAAAGAGAACAGATCTCTCCGAGAATCGGGGTATATTAGTGATGAATAGAAAAAGAAATGAAAATAGAAAGGTACTCGAGAATACAAGAATATTCTCATTTATGACATGGATTTGAATTTTGACAGATAATTATTATCTTCAATCAACCAGACCCAGGAATATTTTTTATCCGCAATACTACAAGGCTTATTGATGGAGCATTTTCAGCGGTAACCGTTACTTCCGAACTTACCCCAGAGCCATTTGCTCGGATATGTGGGTATACTTTTCTCTTCGTAAAATCATAGTCAGCCTATAAAGGACTTTTCTGGAAAATCTTGAACAAAAATGTTCATCTGGAATCCAATACACTTTTCACAATCGACTTTGAACGTACCACGATCGATATGGATTTGACATTTCTGATAGCACAGCTGTCACGGTATTCGAGAATACGAGAATATTCTCATTTATGACATGGATTTGAATTCTGACAGATAATCATTATCTTCAATCAACCAGACACAAGGATATGTTTATCCGTAATCTAAAGTTCACAGAGACAGGTGTAAAGTTTAGCATTTATTGCTAAATCAGGAGTGATAAATGAAAAGAAACACTTTTGTGGTTTGTTGGATGGATTGCTTTTATACCTATAGAGCAGGGGTCGGCGAACCGAGGTACATCACCTCAAGTGGGATAAAAATGAAATTTTTGGGTGTAATGAGGACTATTCCTTGTTATCTATGATTTTCTTCCTTTCGAATCAAGGGGGCAACGTCGGCGTAAATAAATGTATTTTGGAATTATTGGTTAAAAAGGTTCCCTGACTCCTGCTATAGACGAAATAGTTAATTGGCTGCATTCCCAGCGATACGTTGTATCCTTGTGCAGGACACTTTATTTCATGTCCCTCCAGTCCACTCAGCTGGCAAAAATGAGTAGTAACTGTGTTTCAAAGGGTCAATTTTGTCACATTCTGTCATGCTGAATCTCCCTGACAACTGCGTTAAGGATACGCGTATCTGTGGATTGCGCGTTAATTATTTCACGAGCAGGTTGTTCCGTTGATCGGATCGACTGGAACCCTTGCTGTCGTCACCGACAGTCAGTACCGTGCCTGATAGATGTCTAGTGAATTATTTCAGAAGCAACAATGTGTTTGGAACATATCGTATCCAGCCACTAACGCTTCTTAGTGAAATATTTCCTCTGATGTGCTTTTTTAAGGATTCTTCCCCTTTTTCCATTACAGTTGTAGATGCTCATCAGGCAAACAACGATGAAGAAGCTCACAACAATAACTAACGTGGGAGTTGTGAATAAGAAAAGATCAGGCTTTCAGGGTTTTCGTGGTATGACACCAATAGAACGAAATGAAAGTGCCATAAAATTGTAATGACAACGTTTGATGAATTCGTTTAACTTTGTGAATAAAATAATGACCTTGGAGGAATTTCTGAATGGCGGCGAACCAAAATGAACTTTAAATGAACCTAGAACACTTAGGCGAAATTTTACAATATTGATCATTTCGGTTTCCAAAGAAATAGTAGTATTAGGTTCTGTTTATAAAGATCATTTTTTACGATTGAGTAAATAATTTTTACATAAACCAGTAAAACAGTGAACTATAAATTTACAATGCAAGTGTTAATGCCTGTACAACTGTACAATACTTATAAGGTCTTCGTTGTTGGCGTTTTATCAAATAACAGCCACATTCACTGCTGATTACGTTGCCTAGGTAACGTAATCAAATTTAGGCTATTTAGATCATTGTCTCTAGCGAAAATTCTGGGCAGTTAAAAGACTTCATTATATGGGTGTTCTTCATGATACATAACGAAAATTATATAATTATTAAACTGTTTTATTCTTTTGTGGTTTATCTTTATCGAAAATTTTAATCATTACGCATTTGCTTTGAGGCGTTTTTTTTTATTCTCGAGTCTTTTGTCCTATTCTACATTTCGCTGGATTTTTTTTTTTTAATTGATCTTTTCGATTTGTCCGTGAGAGATTTGTCCTGGCCTGGGGGATGATGTCCTACACTCGTGTATACACGTTAATCAATCTCTCTCTCTCTCTACACACACACACATCAGTGAACAAACAGTAAATTCTAGACATTTTTCAGCTAATCTAGTAGATACAGCGTCCAGCTGCTGTTGGTGATGGCGTACCTAGTTTTTCTCCCCATAGTCTCTCTCTTTCTCTCTCTATTGTATAGTTATTGATTCACTTTACAGTCTGGTAGACGCGCACTGTCAGTACACGACTAGAAAGCATGATGGAAAATTCCATGACGTAATACATAGTTCTAAGCTCTACTTCCCCTTCTACAGCGAGTAAATAATGTCTGCCAAATAGCTTGCTTTTATCTCTACGCTTCTAATCAATTTTTCTTTTTCAAGTAGCGGTTCATTCGTTTATTTATTTTTTCCTTCCTTTATTCATTTCTGTCCTCCCTTCATGCAGCTTGGTCTCCGATGCTTTCATTTCACTTTTCCGTTTGATGGTGAAAAATCTTGTTTTATTTCTCTCTTCTTTCATCACTTCGTAAATGAAAGAGATGAGCCGGAGGGACATAAAGAGACACAAGTATATATATAAATATGTATATATATATATATATATATATATATATATATATATATATATATATATATATATATATATATATATATATATATATGTATATATATATATATATATATGTATATATATATATATATGTATATATATATATATATATATATATATATATATATATATATATATATATATATATATTATATATATATATATATATATATATGTATATATATATATATATATATGTATATATATATACATATATATATATGTATATATATATGTATATATATATATATATATATATATATATATATATATATATATATATATATATATATATATATATATATATATATATATATATATATATTTATATGAATGTATGTATATATGATCTATATAAAATATATTTATATACACATATGTGCAAATATATATATACATATACATATGCATATACATGAATACATAGAGGGGACGAAAAGTTTGCAGGCCTTATCTTTCTTTATATATATATATATATATATATATATATATATATATATATACATATATGTTTGTTATTTGTGTTGTGCATTTTATTCCCACAGTTTGTTTTCAGGAGACATCAGTCTTTGTACTTCGGTGATTTTTCTTTCCCTTGTCGGTACCTGTACAATTAAGGCGCGACTATTGCATACAGTCAATAGAATCGTTCCCTCACTAGTGGTTCCTGTTCGGTCAGAGAGACACTATCTTGTACAATCATCAGTCATTAGAGTGCTTCTCTCCTTGCTGATATTGGCATAGTTAAGGAGTGCATTATCGAACTGTCACCCAACTGTTTCTCTGTCTCCCAGCTGTTTCTATCACATACAATCAACAAAATGCTTCTCTATCTGGTCATATCAGAAGAATTATAGAGTTTCTATAGTATGTAATCAACTTAATCTTTCTTTCTTTGCCAATAACAAACAGTTACACAACCAGTCTCTATCAAAAAGAGTCAACAGGAGGTTTTCACTCTTTTGTGTGAACTAGCGTATTTACGGTCATGAACGTTAAGCTTTTGATCATAGGTCGGTTAGTTGACGCTTTCGCTTGGCTTAAAATATCCATAACGACATCCGTGGACAGTTTCACTCCCTAGTGAGACCAGCGACGGTTAAGAAGCAAATAGAATTCAAAGTGACAAGTTGCTGTCTTTGTTGGCAATATCTAAACAGAAGGAAATAAGTCAATCAATAACATGTGACGCTGTTGTTCTTGTTTAATCCTAGGCTGGTCTTAATTGAGCAGAATTATATTCAAAGGCAGAACGCCACATTAGATAATGAAGTACTATATACATGCATACATACATACATACATATATATATATATATATATATATATATATATATATATATATATATATATATATAATAATATTAGGGACAAAATCCAAAATTACAGGTAAAAAACACAATTAAAATCAATTTATAAAAAATTAAAATTAAATTGAGCCTTTTATATATATATATATATATATATATATATATATATATATATATATATATATATATATATATATATATATATATAATAGATAGACAGGCAGACAGATCGATCGATCGATAGATAGATAGATAGATAGATAGATAGATAGATAGATAGATAGATAGATAGATAGATAGATAGATAGATAGATAAATAGATAGATAGATTTATATTGAAATATAAACTAGATATAAGGCCTGTAAGTTCTGGCCTATTAGGCCGACGTTTCTCCTAGTTTCCACGGCGAATAAATGATTGAGACTGAAACAAATCCCTTTGACAGAATTTCAAAGGGATGTCTTGTTTATCCCCAGTTACTCCTGGTACTCATTTCAGTTGAGCAGACCAGAATTGCATGTAATGAAGTACTTTGCTCAAAGACAGAATGCACCCCCTTCCCCTTCCCTTCCAGGAATCGAAAATGCGACCTCATCGTGGCCCATGCGCTTTTATCATACCAGATATACAATGTATTTTAAAAAGCCGGGGTGGTCATAACTCGACACATTTGATTGCAAGTCTGCTACAACATAGTAGTGGGATTAAACAACAGCAATGTAATGGTGTGATCTGAGCTACGACAAAGTCCTAGGATATAAGAAACGTGTGGAAATTCAATCGTCTTCTACACTCCATCAGCCCCAATGTATTGTGCCAATATAAGAAATCTTAACGTGAAATGAAAAAGTAAACGCTTCGCTGGTGAAGTTTGATATGATCAAAACACATTGCAGAAGTTATCGCCCTTACTTGCTAAGATAAGTTCAAAGAACTATTAGTCAGTGAGTTAAAATATTCGTCTCTTCACCAAATTAATATTATTCATTGGATTGTCCTCTTCGCTACATTAATTGTTGTGGCATGATTATGACTGTCTGATTCGTACGCATGACATGGTATTTATTATTGGCAAATATTTCCTCTCATTACATCAGTTGTCATGGGATCTAACATGAATGCTTTATTCATGTCGGTGACGTCTCAAAGTTAAATTTATTCAGTTATAAATATCTTACGAACTTACAGGTTCTGACCAGAAATCTCGCAGGGATTTGTTGAAATCAACAGGAGTTGATTCGTTTAACACAGAATCACTCCTTACAAATGTGGTCTTGTGTCGATACTGGAAGGCAAAAGACGGATAGGGAATGTTGAATGACAAATTAAATATTTTGCAGGTTGTAAGTGACAGCGTTGGAGAAACTAATGATACAAAATGACTGGGGAGAAGTGCCAAGGCACGTTATCAGTACGAATCCTAATAGTTAAATTACAAACGTTCTGCTCAGTGTAGTGAGCGAAAAATTCAATAATGATAACGCAGTGAGTAATAGAAAATGTCTCATATTTATTCTCTCTCACCTTGGTAACTATAGACGACAACTCCCGGCATATTTCGAACTTATTAGACGTCCACAGCGACGTATAACCATTTTCGTTCTTGCTAGATTAAAAAGTGAATCACTGTTTTGATATACCATTATGTACACGCGTAAGTGTTAAAAAAAATCTATTATAATGACTGGGGATGCAACAATATTTAACCTAGAGTTGATGTCTTCTCTAGTCGATGTTGTTGTTTCTGTTGTTGTCTAAACTCTATCTCAGCCTTCATTCAGCACATCTATAATCATAGGCGTACCAGCCATTCTCGTATGTGCGCTGTTTCAGCAGGAAGGTGGTGAAGCATCCTGGTCACTCTATATGGATAATGACTGTTCGTGACTTGTGTTACTAAGGAGTAGGAAAAGATTCAAGTGGTTGTATGTCATACAACACTCTCAATAACTGAAATGATATTGACGGAGTGAGAAACACTTTGTTCATTGTATGTGATAAGTGTTTCAAAAACTGTACCAGGCAGAAACATTTTGTTCATAGTAAGTGATAGTGTCTCTCTAACTGTGCAGATATCAACAGGACGAGAGACAATTTGTTGATAGTGTTTCTATGACTGTTCTGGTTTTACCAGGATGAGAAAAGTTTTTGCAGATTGTATGCGATAGTGTTTCTATAACTACGCTGGCATCAGCAGGGAGAGAAGCAGCTGAGTGAATATGAGAGAATTCACTCTTTAATTATGTCAATATCAATTGGGTGAGAAGCTCTCTAATCACTGACGATTACGTGAGAGTCTCTACAACTGAGCAGATACCACCAGGGCGAGAACCGCTCTATTGATTGTATGCACTAGTCACTCCTGAATTGTACTGGTGTCGTCAACAAGGAAAAGAAAAATCATCGAACACAAAGACTTCGGTTTCTTCTGGAAATAAAGCATGGGAATAAAACAGAGAAAACAAAACAAGAAAATATATTTATTATAAAGACAAAGAAAACGTTTGTCATGCGATATCTCCACTCCTTTTCGCTATTATTTCCTTCGCGCGCTCTCTCTCTCTCTCTCGTGCTCTTTATGTACACGCACACATCCTGTATTTGTGAGCGCATGCGTGTGCGTATATATATATATATATATATATATATATATATATACACACACACACACACACATACATATATACATTCACACATATGGATGGATCTTTATCTCCCCCAGTCGATTCTCTTTCATTAGGAAATGATGAAAGAATAGGAATAAAACAAGATCTTGGCATCAAACAGAAGAGAAATGAATGCAAAAGCGACAAGACAGCGTGAAGATGAGGATGGGGGGGGGAATAAGAGGGAGAAAAAAAAAGAAAGAAAGGAAAAGAGAATAAACGAATGAACAGCTACTTGAAAAAGAAAAATTGATTAGAAGCGTAGAGATAAAAGCAAGCTATTTGGCAGACATTATTTACTCGCTGTAGAAGGGGAAGTAGAGCTTAGAACTATGTATTACGTCATGGAATTTTCCATCATGCTTTCTAGTCGTGTACTGACAGTGCGCGCCTACCAGACTGTAAAGTGAATCAATAACTATACAATAGAGAGAGAAAGAGAGAGACTATGGGGAGAAAAACTAGGTACGCCATCACCAACAGCAGCTGGACGCTGTATCTACTAGATTAGCTGAAAAATGTCTAGAATTGACTTTGTTCACTGGTGTGTGCGTATGTAAATTGATATATACCTGTATACAAACATATACACGAAATACATTCATATATATATATATATATATATATATATATATATATATATATATATATATATATATATATATATATATATATACATACATACACACATACATATGTATGTATAATGTATGTGTGTGCGCGCGTATATATATACATACACATAATGAAGGTGTAATTGTAGTGTTTAATGTATGTATATATGTGCAAACCTGAATATGGTATGTTTGATTGAGTGTAGAGCGAACTATAAAGATACGAAGAGAATGGAAGAGGTGGGCGAGTCAGAAAATGGAATAGAAGAAAGCTTAGCGCAAAATGTCACCCTCTAACAACACTGAACTGCAGTTGTTGATCACTGTGTCGGTTCTGATTGGACAGACCTATGATCATAGGCATTCTACTTATGGCCATCTCACTGTTTTGAGTATTAGGGACTCTATCTCCCAATGTCTTGTCTTCTTTCATTGAAAATAGCGGCGTTTGATTTAAGGGAGGTTTGGCTAAGTTTGCAGCGAATCAAGTAACTATGTACATATTCCCTCGTTGATTCATGTTGGCTTCTAAATTTGCATGTATGTACGTAACATCTGATCGCGTTGGTTCACTTCAGAGCAACCCTCACAGAGCAGACACAGAGCTGTGATCAAAGGCACACCAGCTGTGAACGACTTGTCTTTTTTTTTTTCCTTCATGCAAGGAAGGGATGGCGATCCGTATTTAAACCATCGTGTCTCTTTTCAAAACTGCAGGATGTGATTTGAAGTGGGAAGATCCGACTGCTATTTCTAATAGTTCACAACATCACGCTTCTTTTCCTCGTTCGTATGAGAGCGTTTCAATAAAGTCTGTTGCCATGCATGTTGAATCTATGGATCTTGCTGTTTTCTACTCTCACTCTCTCTGTGCCTCCCCTCTTTTTCTGTTTAATCTATGTTGAGGCTTACATAGTGTTCCGTTGATGCTCAATATGTGTAATACAACGCACATTTCCTGCTAGTTTCAATAGAGTTTCATTGCTCTCTATTCCTGCTAGTCATTAAATTCATCCATCTCTACATACCCACCAATCTATTTCTTCTCTTTTCCCATTCTCTCGTTCTCTCTTTCTCTCTCCACGCACACACACGCCCATATATATATATATATATATATATATATATATATATATATATATATATATATATATATATATATATATATATATATATATATATGGGCATACAGTCATAATCCACATCATATACACACACACACACACGACACAATTTATGACTGGTGTATATTTATTTATACAGCTGTATGTAGTGAAATATGAACTTATAATACGTGTGAGAGCTGGCGGGGAGGGGATATAATGGCGGCAGTAACCTTTCAACGTCTTTTTCTGTTTTTTTTATTTTTTATTCTTTCTTTCTTTATCATTTCCTTTTAACAGCATGAAGGCTTGTGGGAATTAAATAATATAATACGAGTGGAAATTTCCATCACGCGTTTTTCTGCTGTCTGCCACGTGATAGCTTCATGATAACTTTAACCCTCCACAACCACCAATCCACCTCCATCCATTACGCTCACCCTCCTCTACCCCCTTCCACACACTTCCGTCCTCCCCTTCACCACCTCCTTCCTTCCCCTTACCCCTCCTCCCCTTTACCCCCTCCCCTTTCCGTTACCCACCTCTCTCTGCTACCACGACATTCTATGCGCCTCCTCCTTCGACTATTATAGTTACTCTCACCACCGCTACTCCGACTACAACCATTACCACTCACCGCTCCTCCCCTCCTTTTCCCCCACACCTTTAGCATCACCATCCTTCCCCTCTTACAACCACAACATCCACGCCTCCTCCTACACCACCACCCTCACCTTCACGACCACCATCAATATCACCACCACCATCATGACCCGTTACGACCACCATCGAACCCCCATGCAACCTCCTCACCCCCACCTCTATTGCTAACCATCCCCTCCACCACCACCACCACCTGTACCATACTATCGCTGCCATCTATTGTTAGCCATTCCCCTCCACCACCATCGTCTAATTTGTAGCACCATCTGCCGCCGCATCCGCCACCACTCCCGCCACTACCATCGCCGCCACCACTACTCCCACCACTACCATCACCGCCACCATTACTCCCACCACAACTACCGTCACCACCGCTAACCGCCCCCCACCTCCATCACCTCCACCGTCACCAAATTTCCATTACTAACCACTTCACTAACTGCTGAATCACGCCGCCGCTTATACAGCAATGTCGGCGACAAAGGAATGTTTCTCCGTTGTTGTACTGTGAGATTTAATCATATGGCTTGTACAATGAACGAACGAATGAATGGCTTTTTATCAAATAAACACCCTTTGACTTTAATGGAAATATCGTCTTTGCTTCCTTTCTATCTCACGCAGACTCACATACATACATGTGTGTGTATATTGTATGTATTAAACGCATACATACGCATACGCACAAATGTATGTATATTATACTGTTATTTGATATTCTCACTGAGTTTCTCCTTTTCTCCTTTTCATTTTAGATACTCTTCCCAATTTTCTGCCTCCCCAGACCACTCCTCACCATTTTTTCCCCATAATTTTCTCATGTGTACTGCAAAATGAATTTTCCCATGTAATACATGCAAACAAAACGCATACACACACAGAAATACACATTACATGTATGTATGTATGTATGTATGTATGTATGTATGTATGTATGGGTTTCATATTGAAAGACTCCCAATTTTTCCTGCCCACCAAACGCATATGGAAGCCATTGCTGGAACGCTGTCATGCTCTTGGCAAAGGAATGCAGATCTGCTCTTGGTTGGCCGGTTTAGTGTCGAACAACAAAAACGACAACAACATGTCCTGTCATGACACGATTTTAATCAATCAATCAAGCAGCCATATTGGTGATGACGACGACGATGACAACGGTAATGGCGGTGGTGCTGGTGCTGGTGCTGGTGGTCTTGGTGTCGTCGTCGTCATTGTTCTCATGCGATGATGATGATGATGATGATGATGATGATGATGATGTCGATGCCGATGGCGATTTATTAATAAAGAACAGCAGCCGATAACTCTGGCAGTGTTTGACTTGTCTCTCAGAGCGTTCTTTGTTTGCTCTTGTCTTGCTCGGCGCGCAAAACGAGTTTGGTTTCGTGAGGTCAGCGCATTATTATACTACTACTACTACTACTACTACTACTACTACTACTACTACTACTACTACTATTACTATTATGACGGCGAGCTGGCAGAACCGTTAGCACGCTAGACGAAATGCCCGGCGGTATTTCGTTTGTCTTTACGTTCAGAGTTCACATCCTTTTGAAGTCGACTTTGCCTTTCATCCTTTCGGGGTCGATGCAATAACTACTGGTCGAGCACTGGGATCGATGTAACCGACTAACAACCTCCCCACAAAATGTCAGGCCTTGTGCCCATAGATGAAAAGATTGTTGCTAGTGTTATTTCTGTCGTTGTTGCTGTTTCGTTTTATGTCAAATCCTGTTCAGAATTTTAAAAGAAAATCATTCTTCTGTAAGAATTGCTTGAAAAGAAAACTAGAAAAATTTCGTACGCGCGCGTGTGTTTTAGATTTATTTTCTAAAGAATCGTATGACATTTCAAATCAAAGAGCTTGTTGCCGCTGTTGCTGTTTTTAGCCTGAGGCTAGTTCTAATCAAGAAGACTTATGATCCCCGCCGTAATTATGGCGTTTTCTTTGATCTTTCTTCTTTTTTTTTTTTAATTAATTTTTTGTATGTTCCTTTCATTTATAATTGTTCAATAGTGGTTATTTTCAATCTCGTTGACGCCATGATGCACAGCAAGATCAATTATCGTTCACCTCTTACTTTTTGCTTGTTTCAGTCATTGCACTGCGGCCATGCTGGGGTACCACCATGAAGGGTCGCTTTTGTTGAATTGCTAGGTTACGGAGATTTAAACAAACCAACACCGGTTCTCAAGCAGTGATAAACGCACACACACATAGATATATGCATATATACGACGGGATAACATCAGTTTCCGTCTTACCAAATCCATTCACAAGGTTTTGGTCAGTCTGAGGTTAGATTAAAAGACACTTGCCCAAGGTACCACACAGTAGGACTGAACCTGGAACTATAAGGCTGGAAAGCAAGCTTCTTACCACACAGCCACGGCTATCATACTTTTCTTCTTTTTTTATCTTTCGCTCAGGAGAGTTGGCAGTGCAAATGGCCTTCTGCAGGGTCTCTGAGACTGGCGAAAAGGAAGAACAGCAGTATTCTTACGTTGGAAACCTGGATTGAATACTAGTAATAAGATGGTCCCCACTAAAGGCACCCAAGATTCTATAAGGTGGTGTTAAACCGGATAACGGTTTAAGTCTACCATCGAAGTACGCCATGGTGGGATTTGAACACAGAACACAAACAACCGGCACAAATAGTGTAAGGTATCTATCGGATGTTCTTACAGTTCCATCAGTCCATTGTCTTGGATTTGTACATTTTTTCATCGACCCCTGAATAACGAAAAGCACAGTTGACCTCGGCGAGATTTGAACTCAGAGCAGAGAACAAAACATAAAAAGATGTCAATGGTGTACTTCACATGGAAACGAAATATTAAACATACGCACAGACACACACACACGGTCTCACACACACGCACACGCACACACACATACAGAGTCTCACACACACACACACACATACACACCCACATATATAAACAAACTATAATTAATGTTAAAATTGTTTTACATTAATGGCGTACTTCGCATGAAGACTCACACACCACACATGAATACGCAAAATTACACACACACACACAAACAAATACACTCTCTCCTCTCTGTCCCTCTCTCTATCCCTGTCTTTCTCCATGTCTCTCTCCTTCTCCTCTATCTCTCTCTCTCTCTCTCTTTCTCTCTCTCTCTCTATCTCTCTCTCTCTCTCTCTCTCTCTCTCTCTCTCTTACACTATAATCTCTAAGTTAAAATTTCTTGAAAACTCAGAATGATATTTTTTTAATCTCGTTTTATTAATCCAAAATCATAGATAACACATCTTTTTAACGCAATCAAACATTAAAAAGGATTTTCTAAATCCATTATATTACTTGAGCATCTTTGAAAATTCTCTTTTTAAAAAATCCATAACACACAGATAATCCTTTCTGGTGTGCCGTTTGTGAAAAAAACTGCGGGAACGAATCATTTACGAGAGATGTGACTCCTGTATCTAACAGGACGAGTGACCGTGTAAACATTCCTTCGTTGCCATTTTTGTTTGTTTCTCTTGATGGCTTGACATAGAATCATCTGAATAATTGGCGTTAAATGAAATGTTTCTTTTCTTACTAGGAATTAGGATAAATATATCACTTCATACTATAATTTGGACAATATCATAAATGAATTCTAGGGCAGCGAGCTGACAGAATCGTTAGCACGCCGGACAAAATGCTTAGCGGCATTTCATCCATCTTTACGCTCCCAGTTCAAATTCCGCCGAGGTCGAAATTTGCCTTTCATCCCTTCAGGGTCGATAAAATAAGTACTAGTTGAGTACTGGGATCGAGGTAATCGACTTGCTCCCGAAATTTGAAACCACTATAATAAATGTGTGTTTTCGTACAATATTTTCGAGTTGGGTAAATATACTATTTCGTACATGACTTTCTTTTGGATGTAGTTTCATAGACATGAAGCAGTATTTCAATATAGGTTTTTCAGTTATAAATCACAACTCTGTAAGTATACATGTCTAATACTGACCGATTTTATGTCATTTCGTAAAAATTACCATTTACCATGCCTTGGTTCAATAATTCCTAAACCTTACGGTAAACTATTTCATCACTTCAGTTGAATGGGGGGAGAGCATCATATCTTTTTGCCTCCTGGATAAGACGCACGTCTACCGAAAATTACGTTTTTTGAGATTTTGGTGATCTAGTTCAGACGGCACAGTAAACCACAGAATACAAATTATGCGTTCCGATCGCACAAATCTCTAGAAATGTGGGATACTTTCCCATTTTGTTCTTGCTGACATTAATCTGTGGATGTTACAACTATCCGTGAAGCGTCACAGTTCAAGGAAATAATCGCCATTACTTACTCGTCTTTACAAGTTATAATTTATCTTACTACTATCTTTTTCTTTTAATAACAGTTTGCTGCTTTATTTCTCTCCTTTAATCGTTAACGGGTGTTTGCACCTGACCATGGGCATGTCCCTCCTCCCTTATTCAGCGAGGGAGCCTCTACGTAGTCACTTATCGACCTGTTAGATGTAGTAATTAGATCTCCCGCAGAACAACCCACCCTACTCTCGTCTGCTTACCTACCGTCTAAGAAAAGGACACATTGGGTAATGTGATCCTGGGTGTACTTTGCTGCGCAGTGAAACATAGGGAATGGTCACAGGTGGATTGCTTTTAATCATATGTCTGCTCAGTCAAGGCTGACCTACGGTTAAACAACAGCAACTTAACCAAGGAAGCAGATAAATGAATAAAATGAATGCGAATTTTCAATAAGGGAGAATCGAAAATAGGTCGCGATCATGATATATTAAAAGCTTCAGTTAGCTCTTTACTTCTCCGTAATACAATCACACACAAGAAGCAGGCTGGCTGATAATCTTTTGAGATAAAACGTGCTTCGGTTTACTGAACGTGTAAAGGGAAATGAGTCATGTTAGCTTCGCAATGCTTTTAGAAGACGTTGCTAAATATGGCAAACATACATTATGAATCGATGTAAACAGCTAAGGCGTGTACATAAAAACGAAACAGTACGTTACGCCCACATCACAACGGCCAAACCACGCCCACCAAAATGGCGACCGTATTTAATAGCTGGCTATGTAGCAGGGAAAAACCAAATTCGTTTACAAATTAAGCTTGAATTCATGTCTTAATCTTGCAGGCGAGTTTCATACCTAGAGTTTGATCGGTCTCGTTACTGTTTTAACTACAATTCTAATAGCTAAACGTACGAAGCTGTGATACGTTTTAACCTTGTATTCTCTCCTGATACAAATTGAGTTGTGCTATGTGTGTAACGTACTTATCTTCGTTAACTAGTTCATGGCTTTGTGTGTGCGGTGCGTGTGTTGTGTTGTGTTGTGTTGTGTTGTGTTGTGTTGTGTGTGTGTGTGTGTGTGTGTGTTGTGTGTGTGTGTGTGTGTGTGTGTGTGTGAGAAAGAGAGAGAGAGAGAGAGAGAGAGAGAGAGAGAGAGCGTGCGTGTGTCTGTGTGCGTGTATATATATATATATATATACATATATATATGTATGTATATGTCTTTGTGAATATAGGTATGTATTTTTATATGTATATATATATATAAATGCGTGTGTACGTTTGTACATATACATATGTACATGTTTCAGCTGTTTATATGTGTGCGCACAGACACACACAAACACACACGTACACATACATACTGACAGACAGACAGACAGAAAGTGATTCCTTTATTCTTTCACTGAAGTTAGTCAGTGGACAACTCCCCATGCGCGAGTGTTGTATTCGCGGTACTTTTAGTCGAGCATATCAATCCAAATACCTCTTTTTCTCTAGTACTTATTTCATCGATTTGTTTCGCATGGTTTAAGTCGGTTGCTTTTTGGAGCAACTCGATGCATCATTTTTATACTTGCGTACGAACACGTAAGCACACGCACTCGCACGCGCGCACACATATCGCAAATTATTTGCATTCCTCGCAACTGATTCAATCTCTTCTGCATTCCTGACTAAGCAAAGCCTATGAATGCCTCATTTCAGGTGGAATGTATTGTCATCCTGTTTATATTCTGGAGATTTTGTTGATCTGCTTTAGTTTTGCAGCTCTCTATCTCATCTATGTGTTTATATTTAATATTACGTTTCTTCAAGGCAGCGAGCTGACAGAATCGTGAGCACAGAGAGAAAAATGCTCAGCGATATTTCGTCCATCTTTACGTTCTGAGTTCGAATTCCGCCGAGGTCGACTTCGTCTTTCATCCTCTCGGGGTCAAGAAAATAAGTACTAGTTGAACCTTGGGGTCAATGTAATTGACTTACTTCCCTCTCACGAAATTGCTGGCCTTGTGCCAAAATTTGAAATCCATATTATGTTTCTTCAAAGTGGCGACCTGACAGAATCGTTAGCACGCCGGGGAAAATACTTGGCAACATTCCGTCCGTCTTTACATTCTGAGTTTAAATTCAGCCGCGGTCAACTTTGCTTTTCATTCTTTCGGAGGTCGATAAAATAATTATCAATTGAGCTTTAGGATCGATGTAATCGACTTAGCCCTTCCCGCAAAACTTTTAGCCTTGTACCAAAATTTGATGCCAATATTATGTTTCATCAAGGCGACGAGCTGGCAGATTCGTTAGCACGCCGGGCAAAATACTTAGCGACATTTCGTCTGTCTTTACGTTCTGAGTTAAAATTCTGCCGCGGTCAACTTTGCTTTTCATCCTTTCGAAGGTCAACAAGATAAATACCAGTTGAGCACAGTGGTCGATGTGTATCGATTTACCCCTTCCCCGAACGTGCTGGCCTTGGGTCAAAATTTGATAGCACTAGTACGTCTCTTCTACTTAATGTTGACCTTAAAACCAATTTTAATCCTCACTGATATTTTCCCCAAACAGTTCCTTTTCTTCTGCCTCCTTGATCTTATCTGTTTCTATTATTCTATTATTCTCAGGTACTTAGACCTATTCTCTGCAACATCCTATCTGGTTTTCCCTTTTACTGAGGAGTCTGGGTTTGACCATAAACAAAAGCAACTAAAATTGTTCATCTGAAACTGTTTCTTTCCCCAGTCATGGCTGCGTGATTTAGAAGCGTTCTTTCCAGCCGTATGGCCTTGGGTTCAATCCCACTGTATGGCACTTTGGAGAAGTGTTTTCTACTACAGCCCCGGATCACTCGAAGCCTTGTGAGTGGATTTGGTAGACAGAAACTAAAGAAGTCTGTCGTATGATCTGTGTGTGTATCTTTGCGTCTGTATTTGTCCCCCACAGCTTGACAACCGATTTTGGTTCGTTCACGTTCCCTGTAAATTAATGGTTCGACAAAAAAAAAACCCCGATAGACTAAGTACAAGACTTAAAAAACAAAGTAAGCACTTCGGTCGGTTTGTTCGACTAAACCCTTCCAGGCGGTGCCCCAGCATGGCCGCAATCCAACGCCTTGAACCGAGCAAAAGATAAGATTCAAACCCAACATTTTTTTTTTACTTTAATCTATAGCTAAGTCATTTTTATTATTTCTTTCATAAAAGCGTCGGACAAAATGCTTAATGGCATTTTTTCTGATTCATTGCAGT